>NC_090725.1:90513920-90618920 GCF_036898095.1 Palaemon carinicauda | reverse complement strand
AAAGAATACCTCCTAAGACGATCATTAGATAACTATAGGCAATACTCGTACAAGTACCGTTGAGAGTGTTAGGATTAAGGTCTGAACAAGGGTGGGAAACGAGCTAAGGCAAATCAAAATGGTATAAAAATCACATAAACACTCAATTACTGGAGTATGGGTACTGCGCAACTGCTTTCTGGGCGTTGTGTGCTAGTTTTGTTAATATTTGTCCACAAAAAATTATCATACGGAGGGAAATTTTTGCTCTCAGCCCGAAACAATGTACGAAAGCCGATTCAAATTTTTATGAAACGAATTGCTCGTACTAAATCACTTGTAAGCCAAGGTGCTACTGAGTGGTACCTAGGTTTACAAGTTAAATCTTTTTTTCTGGGAACAAGATTGTAACCCAAAATGCTCATAAACCAAAATAGCTTAAGAAATTTTTACAATTAAACACAAAATCAGACATTGCTGTAGTGTACTCTCTCTCTCTCTCTCTCTCTCTCTCTCTCTCTCTCTCTCTCTCTCTCTCTCTCTCTCTCTCTCTCATCAAATTACCAGATATCTTATTGTTTAGTAGTATGTAACTGGATTTTGTAAGGAATTATCTACCAGATATATCTTTATAACGTGAAAGTTTCTCGACTAGCAGAAAATTAAAGTTGTCATGACCTTAGCATTAGAAATTAGTCTGACATCTTTAAACTTGGTATGATAATCACACATGACTCCTTCAGTTTCATTAAACCAAATTCCTTAGATATTGCATTATAAGACTATGGAAAGATTTGGATTGGTGCAGTTAGTTTACATCATACTTAGATTTTTCTCTAGAGATTCCATATTGTGAAGTTCCTCTTCATTTAGATACAGCTTTCTGAAGTTTGATTTTGTCATGCAGAAAAAAATAGATAATGGTATTAATTGTGAATGCTTAGTTCTGTATATTAAGCTACTATAGCAAGAACGTATTACTTCTTAGTGAATATTTTAGTGCATTTTAGAGTATTTTGATTTGTTTCTGTAAAGCATGTTTTATGTTAAGTAACTTTGCCTTATGGCTGAAAATATAAGATTATGACTTGAGACTTGTATTTACATCATTGGTATGAAACCTTTTGTTTGTTTACTTTGTTACCTTTTATGTATTTTCAGAAAATTACTTTTATGTTATTTGTTCCTTTTAATGATTTAATGGTATATTGAGTAATGCTTTTTCTTTATAAACAAATCATGGGATATTACAGTACCAGTAGATTTTATGTAATTTGTCCTTGCAATGAAAGGTGTTTTATTCTTGTAGGCGTAACATATTCATTGATATTTTTATTAGAGTGTTTCTATACTTTCTTCAGGACTATGCTCGGCCCTTCAACCCAGAAACAGCAAGTATCATTTATTGAAAGAATATGGTATAGCTTTCACATGTAGCTTTCCTATGTTTGTGTTGTAACTGTCTGTTGTATTTTGGACTGAGGTCTGTGAATAGTATTTTCAAAATGTGATAAACTTGCTTTGGGCCTATTTTAGTGATGCATACTAATCTGTGTGTTGCTAGTGATTTATGATGCCCATCAAGTTTTTCATGTTAGGGAGACACTTGGTGTAGACTAGTCCATGGAAGAAACAAGTGCTTTATAGACAGCTCTATTGCAACCCCTTTACAGTCTAGTTGGCCAAGAGGCATGTTCAAATACATCTCTACTTTTTCTTGCATATTTCAGGGACTTGAAAACCTTCCTGATATTATTTTCTTGAATTAACAGCTTTGTATTTTACGATATTCTCTTTTGGAAAAGCATTATGTTGGACACTGATAGTGATCTCAAAATGTTCTAGTAATTTTATTCTTCTAAAATGCATGATGATGGTACCATGATTGTTTGATGATTTTTTTAATGAATACATTGTACAAAATAAACTTTTTTTCTGTTAAAATTGCAGTTGCATGATATAGTGAAAAAAATAATGGGGATAACCGTTTATTCAATAATGTTTTTAAAACAATATTTTTTATCATTTTCAATGTGATGAAATTGCAATTTAGTTGTGCTGTCTCATGCTTGAGAATGCTTTGTTCAGCACTGACTGGGAGTGGGTGTATTAGCTAGTATTTATACCTACAGCAGAAGCAGTGTTATAGATGATATATTCTGTATTGTAATGTAGGTCTGAGTTCTTGCTTGTCTGTCTCCTTCTAGAGTACGACAAAACGTTTGCTTTTGATGGTATGTCCATGCACAACTAAAATGTATATTTACTCTTACTGTCATGGGAGAAAAATTAAGTATAGTAATTCTACTTTACTTTCTTCCCAGGTGATCACCACCATATTTGTCTCTTAATTAATATTAGCTCAGAGTTCTCTCTTTTTTTTTGCATGGTATGTGCAATGGGACTGAGTTCATAGAGTAGCTTGGCTTATTATACATGCAAAATGTAGTTATATAATGGAAGTGTATTTTGAATTATCATTTTTGCTCACCTCTTTCACACAGAGCAAAGTACTTTTTAATCTACATGAATATGGGCATCTTTTCATTCACTTTTAGCTCTAAAGCCAAGTTGACATAGAAAAGGAAGCATGTTTTTTTGTTTTCTCTTTAGAAATAGTTTCATCCTGTTGGGCTTATAGATACAGAAAATTTTATTCCATCCAATGTTGGTCTTTAAATTTATATTCTTGTATTGGTAAGTTATGCCGATTTGATGAGGTTATTTACTTTAATGAGTAACTTTTATCGAAGTACTTTGTATGCCAAGAGATATGGTTGTCCACCCCTTTAAAAGAAAATACATTTCACTTCTGTTGAATGTTGGAAATTACTATATTGGTTTATATTTTCAAATCTAATATTTCCCCATAAATTTTCTAGTATCCTTAGATGTACATACTTATCAAAATTGCTTCTCAGTCATGCATGGTAATCATTTTATGCAGTAGCCACTGTCATTAATCAGATCTGCTCCCATCAATTTTCCTTAGATGAAATACTAGCTATTTAATAGTAATTTGATTTACAATCTTATGACTATAACCATTCTTACTCCTGACTCTAATGCTTACATCATTAAGTGAGCACTTTTTGACTTCATTATGAAATATAATAAACAATTGCCATCATCTACAGTAAATGCCCCATTCCCCACAGCATTAGATCTTATCACTAAGTCGTGTCAGGTACTTATGCAACGCCAGGCTGTTGTACCAGTGACACCATAGCCTCCGGAATCTTTTCACTGAGCCCAGCAGCTAGATTTGCTTGTGTTCAGTTGACCCCTTTTTTGCTGTTTTCTGGTACCCATTTCTTCTATTATTCTTTTGTAAATATGATAGATCAGAAACTATCAAATAGGTCTCCCAAGGTAACTAGAACATGTTTTTGTGCCTGGTACAAATCTAATGAACTTTCATTAACGTCTTTAGATTGATGTAGGGTAGGTCTGATAAATGATCTCCCCTCTTTGAGGGTAAAAACAGAAATTAATAATGAAAGTTTTTTTATTTCTCTACTTACCTGATGTTCATATTGCTGCCTCTCCAGAAGCTCATTTATCAATGTTTACCCTAAAAATTTATCAAATATTTTCCCCAAAAGTTACATACCCTCAGTAGGGTAGAGGCAATCTAATGTTTAATGGTAAGTAGCATGCTAAACATTCCCTTTCTTCAGTTTTGAAGTTGAAAGTATTCCCTATTTCTCGACATCACAAGTCAGTTGGGAGGCAGGTGGACATGTATATGAACATCAGACATAGAAATAGAAATGACTATTAAAATTCAGTTTTATTTCTGTGAATCTCCCCTAATGTTCACATTGCTGACTCTCACATTGATGAAGGTGGGACACCAGTGAAGGAAAGAAATATGTCAACAAAAATAGAAATGTATAACCCAATTAGAAATCTAGACTCAATAGGTGTAGAATTTGATGGGAATCATCTAATAAACTTTGCCACTAGGACTACAGATTTCTTTTCTAACAATATTTGAAATATTAAAAAAGAGATCCTAACTTATATTCGTTGAAAGTAATTTAAAGGGCCATAGCAACAGCCACTGTAGGGCCAGAGGCCAAATAATCAAGATAAGAAAGTAAAGATTTCAGAAGATAATGTCCATCTAACACCTATCTGGTATGTTATTGGACTGTCTCAAATTCTTTCCAAAGGAAACTTGCTGCAAAAGTTAGAGATGTAGGTTTGCTCCTAATATCCTGAACCGTAATCTTCAGAGCTCATGTAAGATTTGGATCCAAACTTTGTGAGTTCCTGAGCTCAAACTTTAAAAAAAAATGACACTACCCATTGGACAGAGGATGAATTGCCTTTCTAAGCTCACGTGATCAATTAGGGCTACTACCTACAATGTCCATAGTTTGTTCAAAATATACTGAATGTCTCTTAATGGACATGGACCACTGTTCTCAGATAAAATATTTTCAACCATTTCTAATTATTAAGAGAAACGAAAAAGTAATTGTAACTGATTCAGTCTCAATTAATTTAGCCCTGAATGAAAGCAAAAAAGACAATAAACTTGAGCTTTGAAAACCAACCTTAAAAAATTGTGCTTGCAGATAATAATGCATTTAACTCTTAAATCCATAAGTGAAAGTTTCCCAAAAATCAGGAATTGAACCTACTACATATATAAACCCACATCCCAACCTGACTATTAGACCTGAATACTAGTGAGCTATCCTTATAGGGATACAAATATCTGTTATAATAAAGTACCACAAAGTAGATGTCTAATACCAAAGGCTTGAGTACCAAATTTAAACAGTGATTATACTCTATAAATGCTGAAATTGGAAATTATTTGCAAAAGAAACACTTTAACTGGAAATTCTTTTAACAATATGAACGTGGGAAGTTCTAGTTACTGTATTGCTACATTCTCAGACTGAAACTCAAAAATTAGCAAATGATTATTTTTATACAAAATAATGGTGTTTTTTAAACAAAATAATGGTGTTTTTAAACAAAACAATGGTAGACTGGCTTAGATTTATAGAGGACAATATAGAGGTTGCAAAGTCTCTGAGTTTGTGAATGTTATCAAAAGTCCTAAGGTGATTAGATGTAAAGCGGATTTGTTTGAAATGGTTCATGTGAGCAGATTGATTAGTGCAATAGCCTTCTTGAGCACTTGACTGCTGGTGGTCCAGTTCTGCGGATCATTTCCCTGGTCTCCCGAACATGGTTATTAAGAGACGTTGTTCACAAAAAGCCTGAACTTTGTAACTCGCCTGCAAGACCATAATAAAAATAGTGAATGTATGAAATACTAGATTTTCTTGTTAGTAAGAGGGTATTTACCATCTATGGTAAGAGATTTAGAACAAAATGACAAAATACCTGCATCCTTGATTAGTCTAGAACATATAGTGTTCCCTTGTATCCATTCAACCGGGTAGTGACCAGTACTACAAAACACGGTGTTTTCCATGTAATAGGGAAAGTTGCAAATGATGAGAAAGCCTGGTGAAGGAGCAAACCTAAATATCTGCAGATGATCCAACTATTTCCATGCCTCTAGGTTTACTGACAAATGTAGTGCTCAACTGCTTGAAAGCATTAGAGACTTTCTGAAGTTTTAGTTTACGCTAAAAAATTTTAATTTGATAATTCTATCTACTTTCCATATAAGTATTTTGCAGCCCACACACTAAAGACTGTTCGTTCCACTCACAAAACACAGAGAATGCAGAACAAGATCATCCAAAAGCAATTTTTATGTCCCACAGCATAGACTTAACAACTACTGAATCAGATTAGCTTTTGTTTGTGCAACCTAGTAAGGAACTTCTTCATCGATTAGACTACCTCTTTATTTACAATATGACTGAAACCGTGGAATAATTAAGCTCAGAGACTTCCCATCATTAAGTCAAATATCCTTTCCTTAGCTTTATCACAAGACCCACAAAGACTGATACATCCTGCTCATATAAGCAGCACCTCGGCTAACTGGAGCTGGCAGGTTAAGCTTGTACTCTTTTTGATTCAGATGGGGTGAGGCACGTTCAGGCAAGGGATCCATTAAAACCTGCTTTTACCTTATTGGAGAGAAAAGGCTGTATAGGTTAATGGTTCAACTAGTAGGAGAAGAACACATCCAGCTATTCAAACAAAATACAAGCAAACTTATTCAGTGAATCTATACACAAAGAGAACCATAAGTCTGAGGGAATCATAAAGACTTAACACTACCCACAAAACAAAGAGTGCTTATTTTATGAATTGCTGGATAAAATATATGGATAGACATTTTGGTACATGAGGAAAAAGTAGAAATTTAGAAGTACTTACTTTAATGAGAGGAGAGAAGTAAAGATCCAGGTTACTGTCAAGGTCTGCAGTCTCGCAAAATCTAATTATCTAAAAGAGTGGCTAGAAGTGTGTGAGTGTAATAATTACACTACAATTCTTAATTAAATATTTTAAAGAATTCAAGAGGATCTTGAACCTTGGATAAATTGTGCCACCAGAACCGTTACTGGGCTGAACTTGAGCATTTTGGGTAGGGTTTGAAATTGGTTAGGTTATTCCTGAAATATTTCCATGTGAATTTCTGAGCTACTCAAAAAGGCGTTAATGATGTTAAATACACAACATAACAAAAACAAAGCTAATTAGGCTGTTATAAAGACAAGTTTAAGAGGATTTATTAAATTTAGAAATGGAGCCATGAGATTTAGAGGGGACAAAATTCAGAAGTGCTATACAGTATATGCTAAAAAGCAGGGTACTCTTGCATTAGTCTTTTGATTCCAAGGGACATTATGCGCATGATTTGCAGTGTTTATTGGTGTGAGTTTCCTTTGCCATGTTATGCTTGGCTCAAGAATCTATAATGGCGGATTGTCTGGTGTAAAAATCATTTGTACTTGAAAGAAATATGATATATGCTGCTGTGGTAACCGCTAATGTCAGGAAACGCTGAAGTGTACTGCTCACATACTAAGCAGCTCATGGGTACAAGAGCTCTCAAAGCCAGGTGCAATCTCCTTGCACCCTACCCTACAAAGCCTATATGCTTAAGCAGATGCCTTAGAAAGATGCATATTGTGGCTCATCATGGAAGAATTATAGAGACTTGTACAAACTTGAGAATCTCCATACCAAAAGAAGCTGTAGTTTGCGAATAACCACCCTCAGAGTTCCTTTCAAAGGATTCAAAACTTACCTGTTGAGCTGAAGCTCTTTTGGCCTCCACTAAGGTTGTCTTACCTAAACAGTAGGAATAACATATTTCTTGAGGGACATAAATCAATCCCAATTCTTGGGTCCTGACTTCAAAATACGAGTGAGTATTTGTCAGCTTATGCTTGCCTAACTTCACGTGTAGGCTAACATTCTTTTGAGTGAAAACCGTTCAAAATCACCTTCTGATGCATACTTTACTTTTACTTTACTTTAAGAGCTGCTTTTCTGGCCCTGTACAGCTGGGGAACCCTACTCTCTACATAGCTATCATGTCTTGTAACTGAAAATTAATCATGCTCGATCTATCTTGTACATGCGAAATTTCTTAAATGAACAAGTAGTTAGCTTGCTATAATCATCTTTCATCACCTTTGGTTACTATACCTGGCAATATTTACTGAAATGAAATGGCTTCCTAGGGTTTCTCCAAAAGTTCAGCTATGTATTGGATGAATGGAAAAATATCCTGATTATTGGCTTTGAAAAGCTCAACTCTAAATAGAAAGCCAAGAAATTATTTTGTGTAGGATGACAAGTAAGGGACGTTGGAAGATGAGGGAGGGAAAAATGGAACCCTTGGAATGAACAAGAATCATATCTATAACACCATGATGTGAATTATTTATTCTGAAAAAGTGAGTAGTAATTTGCTATTCCGGATTTGGATGGAAGTGTGGGCTGGTATCAACTACTGTAGTTTATTTACTCAGAAATCTGACATAAAGCCGCCCCATTTGAGCAGAAAGGTAGCAAGAAATATTTACATCTAATAAGGTACACAATTACAATCCAAGTGTGTTTTTGCACACCTGTTAAACGCTTGAAACTACTTCTCCAGACCTCGTTTTATCAACATTTACTCACAAAATTTATAAAACAATTCACCATTTTCTTTTCTTTCAAAAGTACAGTAATGAGACAATCAAACTGATAATGGGAAGTAGCATACAAGGAGTTTCCCATTCTTCAGTTTTGAAGTCGAAAGTATTTCTTATTCCTTGACAGGTAATACATATCTTATGCAAGTTAATCTTAGGCCAGTATATACAAGTCTTATTACTGGCTTCAAAAATCTTTATTTTAGAAGACATACCAGGACCATGAATATTCAAATAGAATTACACTACCATTAGAGCTTGATAAAGGAGCAAAAATGCTCTAAATATATGTACATAATACAGTAGTTGCTTATTAGTCTGACAAAGCAAGAAGGAGGCTTTCTAACATGGCATCTACCTTTGGCCATGTATTGTAGTAGTAGTCACTGAGATATGGCAAAACAAGTCATACAAATCCTCTTCTAATTTTCTAAATTTTGAGTTTGTGTCAACTAAAGTTATGCTTTCAAAAGCATATACAGTAGTACGTAAAATTATTTGGGTAAGATTATTTGAAATACAATACTATTTTGTGTCCATGTTTGTCATATTTTTTCATTTGTTGTCTCATCAGACAGCATTCTCATGAGTGATTTTATCGGCAGAGAAGAAAGCTTATCATTGTTATTGTTATGTTTACCTTTTTGTGCTCTTACATTTTTTTCCCATTCCAATTTTATTTTATGCTTAATGAATTATGAGCATTGTAGGAGATGGAGCATTGGTACATCTCATGTGGAATATTGTAGACATTTCTCAAGTCTTTGCATCATATTTGAGCCTTAGCTTTCCCCCTTTTAGGTTTCTACTTTACTTCTGTTTCTGCTTCCATTTTTCTATCTGACTGTCCAACATTGTGAACTGAAACTTTTAGGGCAATTTTGGGATTTTCCTAGTTGTACAAACAGCACTGAATGGCCTCCCTGACCTTAGCACTGAACCTTATGGTCCAAATTCCATATATCCCTTCTATTTCTGCATAATGCTTTATTATAGACTTACACCCATCCTATGAAGAAAATTGATCAAAGACCTAACTCTTTACATTCCAAGGTATATTGTTAAAATCTGGATGAACACTTGACCTAGATTCAGTGATTCATGCATCTTAGAATTCCATTACACTTTGGCAGATGTAGTTCAGCAAATTGGGACACTTTTTTTATCATAGTGGATTGTGTATTAAGATCTTCCATTTTTAATTTAGGACTTTTACAGTTAATGACCTTAATTCCTAACTAATCATAGAATACTATCAACTATTTTTTGGAACACAAAAACAATGCCTTCATTGTGCTTTTAGTTTTAGCAGTATTACTGTATTTATTTTTGTTTGAAAAATTAATATACAGTTTATATGAAAATCCTGAAAAGCTTTCTCCTTAATTTTCAAAATACATGTCTTTGGTATATCCACCTAAGTTTTGGTTTTCCTCTAATGTTAGTTTTTCAAATAATTTTTCAAATGAATTTTGTGTTAATAATATGCCAATTCTAGTGGGATTTG
Organism: Palaemon carinicauda; assembly: GCF_036898095.1. Taxonomy (NCBI): domain Eukaryota; kingdom Metazoa; phylum Arthropoda; class Malacostraca; order Decapoda; family Palaemonidae; genus Palaemon; species Palaemon carinicauda. The sequence goes on along the minus strand of NC_090725.1, from coordinate 90,609,335 downwards.
TGATTATGGATTGTAACATTTAGAGGCAAATCTTAACCCACTTAGTGATAACTGAAGTTACTGGAAAGTCTGTCTTCAAGCCTTTATACAAGTCCTATGAGTTTATTCTCTTGCCATTTTATGTATAGTAAAGGATTACGTAATCCTAGTGCCATTTTATAAATGAAATGTTTCATGCAAAACATTCCTGATAATAGACCAACCTGATTGCAGGTCAAGTCAAGATTCATTCAAATTGTACTTGGTTTTCCACTGGAACTTGATATAAAATATAAACAATTTAACATCGATTTTGGTGCTTGCATATTTAACTTTTCACAATTTTAATAAGTGACTGAATATAGAGAATTGATGCTGGTGACCATTTTTTATGAGCCAAGAACTATTATATGTTGTACATATATATTCTTTTGCTAAGTAGTCATATGAAATCCTTGACATTTTCAATCTTCATTAACAACATTGTTTATGCCTGTTGTGGTAGTTCATTGTGTTGGTGAATCAAGTCTTGTTATAATTAATTGCTTGACCAAATGAAGAATTGCTGAAACTTTTTGGTCCTGAAGGTAAGCTGTGGCCAAAATAAATCTTTATTGATTAGCCAGTCTTATACCATTCCCATGCCATGATTCGTTGACTATGGTAAAACTGTAGGTAATAACTGAATTTTTAATGAGAAATCATTTTGGTGTTAATTTTGAGTTTGATTAATTTTTTCACAACATTAGAGAAAGATAATCTAACCCCGCCAGAAGCCATGGTTTGTTTGAGAATTTATGTGGAGATATCAGTGTCACATTTATATTTTTTTGGCCTTATCATTGTTAGAATTTTCTTTCAAGTAGATTTCACCAGGCTCTTGGAAACTGAATTTCCTTGACAAAATAACATTAGGTGATATAGGCTTTATTATTTCAATTAGTCTTACCTGGTGCTTAAAATGATTTCCCTTGCAAAGCAACTGGTCTCTAACATTTTAAATAAAAGTTGAATAAACTTTACTTGTACAGTAAATAATTTTTTTTAGCTGTTATTTATTTACTGGAATAAAAGAAAAGCATGCCACGAATGTTTTGATTTGCGTAGTAGTATTGTGTGTAAGTACATACTGTATATATACTCAATACAATACTGTCCATTGTGTTTTTTAATATATAAATGTAATTATTAATGTAAAATTAATTACAAATAAATAATCATGAGATTCAAAAGGAAAAAATATTTTATGATCTGTTATTTATTTACTGAAATGAAAGAAAAATATATCACTAAGGTGTTTGTTAACTGTAGTAACATTGTGCGTTTGTACATACAATACAGTTCTGCTCGTTAAATTTTTTAATTTAGATATGTACTTATTGATATGAAAGTACTGTAATTGTAAATAAATAATCTTGAGATTAAAAGAGAATAATGTTACGATCTATTATATGTTTACCAAAATGTAAGAAAAATATATCACTAATATGTTAATATGCTTAGTAACATTGTGCGTTCGTACATAAAATATAGTTCTGTTCATTGTGTTTTTTAACTTTGGAATATACTTATTGATATAAAATTGATGGTAAATAAATAATCATGAGATTAAAAAGAAAAAATATTTTACAATCTGTTATTTATTTACTGGAATGAAAGAAAAATATATCGGTAATGTTTTGATACGCATAGTAGCATTGTGCATACGTACAAACTGTATTTTTTGGGCTCAAGCCATGTCGTCCTGATGTAAGGTTCCTTTAGGCAGCTTTCTAAGGGATATTTGGCTATAGTGATACTCCCAGAGAATTGACCTCAGGTCTCCAGAATTCTAACTCCTGGCGCGAATATCCTTAAGAAAATTCTTAAGGATATCTCATAATATCAGGGGACGTATTTCTTGATACGACACATGGCAATCTTCACCCCGAGTAGAGTTTTCACTCAGGGGGAAGAGTGGCGAAATTGAAGGGGAGCCGCTATCAAGGTTACCCTTTTTCTCCTACTTTTACAGGGCCCAAAATTGCTGCTCATTCCTTGTTTTGTAGCGCATTACGCACAGTGTACTCCCACTTGCTCTAGTGTTCTAGATCGCTATTTCGAGGATTTTATCATGCATTCTCCAGCATCTTCTGCCTCTGGAAAGTTGAGTATTTAATCTTTCCTGTGTATAATTTTTAGCTCCCTTCTCACAGTTAAATTAGTATAAATTAGATGTGTTTATAGGAGTGTAGCCGGTAACCGGAGGCACCATTTTGGATGCTGTCGTTCGCCATACATGCCATATTTAGTCAGTAGAACGATGTTCCTGGTATTTTAGCTTTAATGAATTATAGCTATTTAGGCAAAATTATACTAGTGAATATAAGATCATGCACATATATTTCCTCTTCCCTAAATTAATGATCGTATACGTTAGAGTCTTGGTGATACAGCGTAGCCGTGATCTCGCCCCACGCTAGGCTAACCTAGCCTACGCGCTTTAGTATACTTTCATACATTATCCCCGTTTACCCTCGTGTATTGTTTTATCAATTCGACATGAGATAGTATATCTCCTAGAATTATTTATATGATTCGATAATCATCTCTTTTAGAGATTTAAGGGTAAACCTTTCTTCTCTCTGAGTGTCGGCGACAACCCTAGCTAGGTCTTACCATAGAGTAGTATACTCTGGCTTGCTTAGGTTAGTGTTCCCTGTCTTCTCCTTTGCCGGCGAGCATCCCGGCCCGGTTTTACGACAGTTGCTCCCCTGCTGGATTACAGTTGCCAGCATAGGAAGCCTAGCTTCCCTAGACCGCATCCGAAGTGGTAGTACAATGCCGCCACCTTCTCCCTTGCGGTCTAGAAGACAAGGCTTGTGTCGGCAAGGTCCTGGGCTGAAGAATCGATATTCTTCTGCCGGCCAGGACAGCGCCGATATTGAAACGATGTTTCTTATTGTGATTGAAAATGGCCAGCAATCCTGCCGCCTTCTCCCTAAACAACACACAAGACCCTTTCAGTGCCCCTCTCTGTCGTTTAGCAATAACCAAGCCATCGCATGTCTTTGGCCGGTGTCCTACAATCTCCCCGCTTGCCGGGTGGGCTGTGGTGCTGGCCGGGCTCCTACATAGACGGCTTGATAGCCACTCTGACCTTCCCCCTACAGACGCAAGGCTCCGGGAAGGGTTGTGCCGGCCATGACGGCTGCCGGTGGGAGACCCTAATATCTTTGAGTGTTCTTCAGTCCTCCCTTGGACTGCCATCCCCATCCCTAGAACCGGCAGTGGCCGGCAACAGATCTTGTGGCTGGGTGGAAGCTAGAATGATTTATTCCCCCCTTTCATTTGAACCCTCATTCTGGAAGAAGGCAGTAGGGACAGTAGTACCTACACCCTTATTTATTGTACTAAACTATGATAACAAGGAAGCCCTTCTCTCCATGCTTTCTCTCTCTCTGTCGGCTAGTGCCGTCAGTTACTAACCTAGCCAGCAGCATGCCGGCCGGACCGGTGCCGCCAGGTACTAGCCTTGCTGGCAACATGCCGGCTGAACTACAGTATATGATTAAACAGCAGCCAGTATTTCTGCAGTATAGTACATACTGCAGGCATAAAACTATAGTATGTATTATACAGTAGTTTATATTTTCCAACATACCCTCTGTATCCTTTCACAGTCCATTGTTGAGACCAATCATATATTGAAGTGAAGTATTCCTTCAATACACTGATGAATCATAGTCATCAGATCATTTTTTACCTAACAATATTAATACTTTTATGAAAGGGTTAGTGCTAGTATACAATAATTCTAACTCTTGAAGTTAGAACCCTTCTCCTCTGGTATTCCCTTGATAAGGAAATTCTAATGTTAATATTGAGGGAGGTCACAGCGATTGGCTGGACAGGAGACACAAGTATGTGTCTTTCCTATTTCCTTTCTAGCTTACTATCCTAAGCTAAAATGGTTAAGATACCAAAAATTAATGCACGACATTTTATTAATTTATCAAGTGTGATAAATTATTGCATACTCATTTCAATTTCCTTTCTTTACAGGGGGACCAGAAAGTGAAGTGTGAGGTTATTTACTGTAACCAGAAAAGTAGGAACTTTTGTGGTCATACTATGTGCAGGTCTCATGCCGCCTGCGTAGTGACAACCGAAACCTTGGGGTATTGGGACCCCAAGAACTGTAACGTCTGCTCAGTCTTGGTGACCGAGGGTTTCGGCGACCCCAAGTCGATGGAGTCGAGGGATGCAGCTCACTAGAAGCTTCGGAAATGGGTATGAGGGTTCCAAAAGAACTCTCCTGGACCGTACCTCCCAACGATAGGATGCGAAGCTTGCGGTTCCCGAAGGCAACAGCTGATGCCGTCGTACCCCAGGCACGGCAGGGGCCTCCCTGCGTCCAGATCGCAGTTGAGGCTGACGTCAATGAAGCCATGCAAGGCATGGACATCCACCAAGAGGAAAGGATGTCTGAAGTTTCCACGGACACAGAGAAGGATCTTCTTCGAGACGATCCTGAAGAAGAGAGTACTCTACCACCCGGAGGAAATGAAGTCTACGACACGACAGAAGCGGAGCAGCCCATTCTGCCTGTGCCGGTAGTAGAGCCGACACCGTCTATGTCTTCGGCTCCTACCCCTCCATTAGACGCGTTGGGTCATGTAGTTTTGGCCCTCATTACCGCCCTAATGGAAAACCTACGTAAGGAAAATGTAGATAGACAAGAAAAGATGACGAGAGAGTTTCGTGAAGCGACTCAGATAGTTACCTCCCGAGGGTCTTATAAGCGACCCAGAGTACAGGACCTGCCACCCAATCCCTGGAGGCATGCGGAGTTTATGCTTATCACTAATGGCAAACTCTACATCTCGGAGAAGTTGGGAACCGTTCACCTGGACGACATTGAGTTCTGGGCTAACTTTAATGCTTATCCAGAGTGCTTCATCCGGCTGAAGCGTGAACCAGCATCGAAAGAAGAGATGGAACCAAAGGAGGTCATGGTATTCGACCATGACAAGGCACAGGTTCTCTTGACGAGTAGCCTGAAGAAGGCAGGATATACTAACTAGCGAGTTTCTGCTCTGAGCAAGAAACACCCTACCTTTCTTGCTCCTCCTTCGAGAGCCTTCCTCTTCACGTCGAAGGCTTTTCAGAGTGTCATCAAGGCAGCTGAGGCAGGCAAACCATGCCCTACACTAGAGGATTGTAGGCCTTTGTCTCTGGCCTTGCCCACAGATGAGAAGGAATGGAAGGAGGTCCACCTAACCTTCTCTGTAGGAAAGCTGGACGCAGATATCGCGGGACAGCAGTTCAGCGAGAACCTACCGAAGCTATGGGACTTTCTCTTGCAAAGGGAGCAAGAGACAAAGGAGAGGCTAGTCGCTTCTCTTTCCCTCCAGAACTGCATAGAGATGTGTGCAGGCCACATCAGCACCCCAGATATGCTCACGGTCGTGGCCAAGATGCACATGGCCACCCTCGTAAAGGACCTGAACGCCTTCGTGAAGGCCAGGAGAGCCTGTAGGGAGTTCGTGTTTGCTGGTGCAACGGTGAAACACGAACCCAGGAAGCTGATTTCTTCCAGTATCAGGGGTAAGGACCTATTCCCAAAAGAAGTTGTCCAAGAGGTAGTAGAGAAAGCCAGCACGGAGCATAGGAACCTTCTCTAAAAGTGGGCATCTCCTCAAAGAGGAAGTCTTCCCCGGATGCTGGTCCCCAACCCAAGAGGAAGACAAAGAAGCCAAGACTACCTTCTCGGCCTACTCAGCAACATCCCACGGTCACCATGACTGCAATGCCCTAAGTGGTCGCTCAGCCACAGACCACCTTCCAAATGGGGCCTCAACAGCTGGTTGCCCAGTCACCATCTTTCAACCCAGGGTTTGAGAGGCAAATTACTACCTTTCGTCCGAAAGGAAGGGGATCTCGACAGGGCTCCTCAAGACACCCCTCACGAGGCAGGGGAGGACGCGGTCAGGGTGGCAAGCCCTCCGGACCACCTAAGCAATGAGATGCTACAGGTAGGAGGGAGACTCCAACATTTTCGGGATCGTTGGACCTTTGATCCCAGGGCCCACAGCCCAATCAAAAATGGACTAGGATGGAAATGGAACAGATCTCCACCTTCATTCCCTCAATTCTTCCAACACTCCACCCCCTCACTGGAAGAATATACCCTGTACCTTAGAACTCTTGAACAAGAAGGTTATAAGGAAAGCAAAGTCCATCAAATTTCAGGGAAGGCTGTTCTGTGTTCCCAAGAAGGACTCGGACAAACTCGGAGTCATTCTGGACTTGTCGCCACTCAACAAATTCATCGAGAACAACAAGTTCAGGATATTAACCCTTCAACACATCAGGACCCTGTTACCGAAAGGGGCGTACACAGTCTCAATATACCTGGCAGATGCTTACTAGCACCTCCCAGTCAGCCGCCCCCTCTCCTCCTACCTAGGATTCAAGTTACAGAAGACAAAGTATGTCTTCTGGGCCATGCTGTTCGGACTAAACATAGCCCCAAGGATCTTCACGAAACTTACGGGGGCAGTCGTGCAACAACTACGCCTAGAAGGCGTTCAGGTAGCAGCATACCTGGACGACTGGCTGGTGTGGGCAGCATCCAAGACGGCTTGTCTGCAAGCATCCAAGAAAGTGATCCAGTTCCTGGAACATCTGCGATTCAAGATCAACTACAAAAAGTCTCGCCTCTCTCCAGCTCAGGAGTTTCAATGGCTGGGAGTCCATTGGAATTTGAAGTCACACCGCCTCTCCATTCCACCGAAGAAGAGGAGAGAGATCGCGGGTTCTGTCAAGAGACTACTGAAATCCGACAGGATCTCAAGACCCCAACAGGAAAGAGTACTGGGCTCTCTCCAGTTTGCAGCAATAACAGACCCAGTGCTAAAAGCATAGCTGAAAGATGCGTCAGGAGTCTGGAGAAGATAAGCATCAAACGCTCGAAGGGATCTACAGAGACCGGTAGCGACCTTACTACGATCACTTCTCAAGCCGTGGTCAAAGGTCAAGAGCCTAACAAGGACTGTTCCCTTACAACCACCTCCCCCATCGGTGACTATCCACACGGATGCCTCGACGGAAGGATGGGGAAGTCACTTCCATCAAAGGAAAGCCCAATGATCCTGGTCATCCCTGTTCAAGACCTTTCACTTCAATATTCTGGAGGCCATGGCAGTCCTCTTGACGCTGAAGGAACTATCCCCTCACAGATCAGCCCACATCAGGCTGGTCTTGGACAGCGAAGTGATAGTGAGATGTCTGAACCGACAAGGCTTGAGATCGCCCCACATCAACCATGTGATGTTAGCGAAAAAGAAGAGATGGCACTTATCGGCAGTTCACCTACAAGAGTTCCGCAATGTGACGGCGGATGCTCTATCCAGGCTAAAGCCGATAGAGTCTGAATGGTCCCTAGACGCAGACTCATTCTCCTTCATCTTGGAAAAAGTCCCAGAACTGCAGATCAACCTCTTCGCGACAAGCGACAACAAGAAATTACCTCGATATGTAGCTCCATACGAGGACCCTCTGGCAGAAGCAATGGATGCCATGTCCCTCGATTGGAACAGATGGACCCGGATCTACCTGTTCCCTCCAACGAATCTCCTGCTGAAAGTCCTCAACAAGCTGAGATCCTTCAAGGGAACTGCAGCAGTAGTGGCCCCCAAGTGGCCCAAGAGCAATTGGTTCCCTCTGGTGATGGAACTGAAACTGAGGCTGGTCCCTCTACCGAACCCAGCTGTATCTCACTTAGTTCAGAAGTCGACTGTCTTCGCATCGTCACAGAGAATGATTTTCTCGCCTTAGCAGTCAAGAAAAGATTTGGGATCTCGAAAGGCAGTATAGACTTCCTAGAAGAGTACAAGTCAAAGTCAACCAGAAGACAATACGAATCGTCTTGGAAAAAGTAGGTTGCTTTTGTTAAAGCAACCAGAGCGAAAGAAATCTCAATAGACTTCTGCCTGTCCTTCTTCATCCACCTTCACAAGCAAGGCTTGGCTGCCACCACGATAACTACGTGTAAGTCAGCTTTGACTGGACCTCTTCTATATGACTTCCAGGTGGACCTGGCGAACGAAATCTACAAGATTCCGAAAGCATGCGCTAGACTTAAACCAGCAGCCCCTCCGAAGCCCATTTCATGGTCTCTGGACAAAGTCTTACACTCTGCTTCAACTTGAACAATGAAGATTGTTCTCTCAAGGATCTAACACATAAAGTGATATTCCTGTTCGCTATAGCCTCAGGGGCTAGAGTTAGTGAAATAGTAGCCCTATCTAGAGATGAGGGCCACATTCAGTTCACAGTAGTGGTAGAACTGAATCTCTTTCCTGATCTTACTTTTCTCACCAAAAACGAGCTACCCACCAAAAGGTGGGGTCCCTGGAGAATCTGCCCTCTGAAGGAAGATGTCTCTCTATGTCCAGTAGAGTGTCTAAAGGTCTCTCTTCGAAGAACTTCAGACTTCAAGGGAGGTCAGCTCTTCAAAAGCGAAACCTCAGGATCAAACTTATCCCTAAAACAACTGAGGGCGAAGCTCACCTACTTCATTCGCAGAGCAGATCCTGATAGTATACCCTCAGGTCATGATCCGAGAAAAATTACTTTCTCACTGAATTTTTTTCAGTATATGGACTTTGAGCGTCTCCGCTCATACACCGGTTGGAAATCTTCCACAGTTTTCTATAAACATTATGCGAAGCAAGTGCACGCGTTGAAACATTTTGTGGCGGCGGCAGGTAGTGTGGTGAAACCTGTTGTCTAGTGCTGCGATGAACAGTGAATTGATTGGGACTTTTTCAATTCGGGTGAAAAGGTGTTGACACCTTCCAGTGCAATACCCTTTTTATTAAGTGTCACCCTGGTGACACTTGGACTGTTCTTTTTTAGGTGCAGAATTATACCAATGACACCAGTGCCATGTGTACACTTGTACATAGTGTTGATAGTTATCCAACCTTTACAGTAAAATTATCTTAATAATTTTTCAACTGATTTCAAGTGGCAACTAATTTTCTTCCCTTTGAGGTAGAAAACATTTTAATTTGTTATATGTTAAATGTATAATTCTATTACAAATTTTAATACACCTCCTGTTACATTTGATTATCTATTCAATAAAATGTAGAAAGTGTATTTGCATTTAATTTCGCCCATAATGTAGCTAAATAAACTTAGCCAGAGTTTTTTACTTATTTTCCCTAGTAAAGTTCATACCTAAGGTACTTGAATATATGAACATAAAGATCTGAATGATATTTATATTTGTTGCTATATGAATAAAAACCTTGTGCGTCTACTGTCGAGTACGACATTTCCCTGCAGGGGGCAGGAAGCCCTAGCATTGTTCCATGCTTAGTGGTGATGACGTATAACGGTATCGTCATATATTTCAGTGGTCTGGATGACCATATAGAAGCTGACCCAAGGTTGAGGCACTTATACAAACCCACAGATACAGTACTTTCAAGTAATTCTCTGGTAAACTTCCATCAGGACGATATGGCTTGAGCCCAAAAAACGGATTTTGAAGCAAAGCGAAAAATCTATTTTTGGGTGAGATGGCCATGTCGTCCTGATGGACCCACCCTCCTTTTCTAAGAAAAGGATTATATAACAATCCCCTCCCAAAACTACTCTATCTGTAGCACCATGCTTAATTGCTACAAGGAATGAGTGGCCATTTTGGGCCCTGTAATAGTAGGGGAAAAAGGGTAACATTGATAACGGCTCCCCTTCAATTTCGCCACTCTTTCCCCTAAGAGCGAAAACTACTCGGGGTGAAGATTGCCATGTGTCGTATCTATGCGATATCCTTAAGAATTTTCTTAAGGATACTCGTCCCAGGAGTTAGAATTCTGGAGACCTGTGGTCAATTCTCTGGGCGTATCACTGTAGCCAAATATCCCTTAGAAAGCTACCTAAAGGAACCTTCCATCAGGACGACATGGCCATCTCACCCAAAATTTGATTTTTCGGTTTGCTTCAAAATCCGTTATGTACACAAAACATTATAGTTCATTGTGATTTTTAACATGAAAATGTATAAATTGACATGAAATAGAGAGCAGGATCTTATGGCAGTAAGTAGCATCAAAGTAGGGAGATAACCAATGGGAGAGCAGGACGATGGTGGCGAGTTTACAGTTTTGCAGGGCGTGAATTTTGAAATTATTTTAGGCCGGCCGGGCAAATCTCATTTTGTATCATGAGGGGTTTTTCGTAATAAGAGGAGAAAGAATTTTTTTATCTTTTTGTATCATGAATTTTTTGTATATAGAATCTTTCGTATCGAGAGGTATTACTCTGTATATACAGTACATATATATATATATATATATATATATATATATATATATATATATATATATATATATATATATATATATATATATATATATATATGATAAATTTTTTTTGCACATACCACTCGGCCACGAAGAAAGATAAAAGTCAATGACAATTCTTCTATACATATACCTGTCAAATTCAGGTTTTCTGTACTTAGAATTGAAATCAACCCATCTTCACCATCGTAGCTAATTGGTAGGTTTGAGACTTGGCATTCGATTAATGATAAATTTTTTTGCACATTTAAACGTGTTTTCTGTCATATTTCAAATAAGCCATATATATTGATACATTAAAGTCTGGATTCTCTGAACGACCTGGGGATCAGAGCCCCAGGCGGAACCGCCCAAAGACTATGATATCGGACCAGCGGGGATTTGAACCCTCGTCCGGGATATCTGTATTGCTTTTTTAGTTACATTTAATTGTCTTTCAACTCGACGCTGTTAAAAATCATGTGTACACAACACATTTTTGTTTAATCTCTCTCTCTCTCTCTCTCTCTCTCTATCTCAGAACAAATTATCAGACGTCTCTAACACTAACAGTGAAAAAGAACGAGAGAGAGAGAAAATTTATTTAAAGAACATGTTAATGCTTTGTTTATAGAGAAACAGAAGTAGAGAGAGGACTTATTTAAAGTCACCATCTCTACCTTCTCGCCGATCGTCCGTCTCCTCCTGCGTAGCAAATCCTACACCTGCATTGGCCTGTCTCTACGGTAAAGTGACAATACAGTAAAACACATTTTTTATTTATTTCTTTATAATTATCTTTTTTACATCTTTCTTTCATATTATGCAATTATGTTATTGTTATGTGTAATTATATGTAGTAATTTATTAAGGAGTTATTATAGGTTTTTGGGCTGTGGAACGAATTATACAAATTACACTGTATTCTTATGGGAATATTTGCTCCAACATACGATTGTTTTAACATACGAAGCAGTTTCTGGAACGAATTAAGATCGTATGTAGAGGTTCCACTAATATATATATATATATATATATATATATATATATATATATATATATATATATATATTCAAATGAGCCATATATTTTTTATACATTAATGTCTGGATTCTCTTAACGACCTTGGGATCAGAGCCCCAGGCGAAATCACACAAAGACAAGAGCTTCTAATCGGCCGGTAGTCGAACCCTGATCTGGGAAGCTTGTATAAACAGTGACATCACCACTTGGCCAAGTGGTAGTGTCACTGTTTATACAAATTTCCCGGACCAGGGTTCGACCACCGGCTGGTTAGAAGCTCTTGTCTTTGTGTGATTTTGTCTGGGGCTATGATCCCAAGGTCGTTAAGAGAATCCAGACATTAATGTATAAAAAATATATGGCTTATTTGAATATGAAAAACACGTCTAAATGTGCAAAATTTATCTATATATATATATATATATATATATATATATATATATATATATATATACTGTATATATATATATATATATATATATATATATATATATATATATATATATATATATATATATATATACATAAAGTGTATGTAAATATGAGTGTTCATTACAGTGTTCAAATCATGCATACAGAACATACACATGCATCTTTACTGTATGCATGTTTATGTACAGTATGTTGACAACTTTAGTTCAAATATCATGCATGTATAGCTGCTAAACAAGATTCATCTTATATTATTTTAAAGGTAAACTGCTAAGGGGTTAATGCTATGAGCTGTATAGTGCAAATATATTGTCTTCATCGTGAATGGATGAATAAGAAAACAAATGTGGCTTGTAGTTAACTATTTGTGATTAGATATTAGATAAACACTATAGTTTAATGTATGTTATTCTTCACATTTTAAAAATACATTTTTTGATATTCAGATTGATATATGCTGAAGGTTGAACCGAGATACTTTAGTTTCAGATTTATTTTTTTTTTATTTCACAATAGAAGCATAGATTTTAAAATTTTTTTATGGTCTTTGGAAGCACCTGTGTGACTAAAGGGTTCATTTGTTTAGCTGTAGAAGTGTTCACTTTTGATGACTGTATTAATATTTTGGTTTTGGAGGAATAGGTAGAGATGCCTATGATTTCATAAAAAATAGTACTGTACTACACTGATTTGTGCACTTCCTAATTTGTTGTCTGCAAGGAATGAATTTATGGGTAGTGTATATAGAAATGATTTTATCTTCAGTGCCTAGGATGTTTAGTAACCCTTTATTTGGGACTTCTAATTCTTATAAACAGAATCGTTTTACCATGATTATGTGTTGCTTATATGGGAAGCTTTACAAAAACAAATTTTAGTAATAGCTTTATTTTTAATCATATTCTCACCTGATGTTCATCTTGCTTTTTCTCCAGAAGCCAGCTTTATCGATGTTCACCTCCAAAATTTATAAAACATCCCCTTTTCATTCCTTTCAAAAGATACTTGCCTCCAGTAAAATAATGTAACAATCTAGAGGTTAGTGGTAAGTAGCATGTTCAAAATTCTCCAGTTTTGAAGTCAAAAGTATTCCTTATTCCTTGTCATCACAAGTCTGAGGTCGTGTCTCTCACTCTTTCTCCTTCCAACTGTTTTACTGGCCTTTGACTTTTCCTATGTTTTTTCTTCTTGTGTGTTTTTATATATATTTAACATTCATGTGATATATATATATATATATATATATATATATATATTTTATATATATATATATATATATATATATATATATATTTATATATACTGTATGTATATATGTATATATATATATATATATATATATATATATATATATATATATATATATATATATATATATATATTATATATATATATATATATATATATATATAGCAAGACCTGTCCATTTATCCATAATAGGCAAGGCAACGATGAGAGCATCTGTAGATATGTCGTATTCCCCATTGTGTGGGGTGAGCTTGGAATTAACGTAACCCCCCAGACCGACAACATTCTGGTCCAGACAGATCGGGCCTGCCCTTTAGGAAATAATACCGTTACCTTCGGTACCTTGTCTAACCTAACCAAGGCATGCTCTTTCAATCGAACGAATCCGTTGAATGGGAATTCTAGTACCTGAGAGTAAATTCTAGGTCCCCCAGAGGGCGGACGTCTATGTCATCCAGAGTTATGGTACAATCTATATATGGAACATGTAAGGCAAATATCTATGTGTTGTTTTTATCGAAGGAGGTTACTTCGATACGCCTGGGGCTGTAGGGGGAGTCATCCGAGTTCCTGAACGGATCCGACTCACCACCATATCTTTGAGCTCCGTCATAGCCCCTTGGCTTTCCCTAGAATGTGTTGCTTTTAGCAGTCACGGATTTATGCAAGGTAACATGAACATCAGGATCCTTTGAGAGTCCTAGGTCAGTGTCGCAGGTAATTGCAAAACTGAAGGCTCAAAACTCATCCCCACCTACCTGCCCGTCCATGGGGTCGACGTCCAACCTTAGAGAGGACACTCCGAGGAGATAGGGACCTCTAGATGGAGCATTCCTTCCAAACCTTGATACCCAAGGGCGGAGAGCCTCTCTTGCAGGCCGGAGAGAATCATCATCAGCCTGAAAGAAGTGAGGGGATTAGTGATGAAGGAGAAGACCGTTCTCCTCAATAAGCAATGCATACATTAATCCGGATCAAATTAAATCATCGCCAAAGGATACCAAAAGGAAACATATTAGAACCAACTTACATCATGGGTCCGGAGTAGCGAGGACAGCTCGTAGCAGAACGTGCATGACTCCGGGAACCATACCATGTAGGCGGACCTTCTGTAAAAGAAAGGGGACATAAGTCTGGATGTTCCTTGAAACTTTGGTTAGTGATCCTATTCACAGGCTGGGATCAGCCGTATAGCTAATAAAATGCCTATATTTATGCATATATTTAATTCTATCGATGTATTTCGTGTTAAAAATAGAAATAAATTAATTATGCCTATATTTATGCATATATTTAATTCTAACTATGCATAAATGTGGATAAATATCCATACAACATCATGTTCAAAATAGAAATAAATTAATTATGCCTATATTTATGCATATATTTAATTCTAACTATGTATAAATATGGATAAATATCCATACAAAATCGTGTTCAAATAGCAATAAATTTCCACTCAGTACTTGGAACCGAACGCTAGCCCCTTCTAATGAAAAGCCAGGTCGAAACCAACCATGCCATGAGAGGCTATCTACTGTTCCTTGAGACTGGTCAGTGAACAGATGAATCAATAGAATACTAATGTCCAGTAACCACATAACATTTAACTATAACCTCATCGGTAAAATAATGTTAACCCCGGTTCTGAACGTCTGAGTCAGGGGTGGCCAACCTATGGCTCATGCCCCAACAGTAGCGCATTGCACGATTACAAGTGGCGCACTATACCCCATAGATAGTAAATTAAATGACTTTTCTTTAAAATTGCTAAATATGTTCATATATTTTCATTAGGACTTTCAAGAATAACTAATGAATATTATCAACGCAAATTCAAAGTGTCATTAAAGTAAGTACAGTTTACTTTGTATTCATGTTAAATCCTTTCCTTTACCGCTAAAACCAAAGATTGGCCACCCGTGGTCTGAGTGATCTCTGTTTCCACCGGAGATCCGGTAAGAAAGGTCCGTCACAGTGAAAACGTGAACATCAGAGGAAATCTAATATTAACCTCAATGCTGAATGCCTGTACGATATCCGGTTAAGCCGGAGAATCGATGAAAAGGACTGTAATATCGATATTGTGATTTCATGAAAAAGGGGTTCATACCCTGGTTTCTTACCGTCTGATTGATCAAAAAGCTAACACCTTAATATATTAAGAAATTATATTAATAATCAGTAACCACGTAACATGAAAATATAATCTTCATCGGTATCACATTGTTAACTCCAGTTCTGAACGTCTGCTTGATCTCTGTTTGTACCGGAGACCCGGTGACAAAGGCCCGTCATCGTGAAATCGTGACCCTCAGCGGTACGATAACATTAACCTCAATTCTGAATGTCTGTGTTACCTCCAGTGAAGCCGGAGATTCGATGAAAAAAGGGGCCGTAATAGTGTAATTGTGATCAAACATGACAAAGGTTCGTGTGCAAAAGGCCTCAGCCGGAGTCTGAGTGCCGGATTTCACCGTTGCACTCCAAATACCTGACTAGTTCTCACCTAATGAGTATCCATTATAGCGGAGTATAACTCAAGGCGGAGCTAAGGGTGTCGGCATAAAACGACCCCAATTAATGACTCATACACTAACGTAACCTATTAATAGTGCTAGCTATATTAACAGTAACCACATCACTAAAACGTGTATAACATTAAACGTAATATCATCAACTCGGATAATAAGAGAAGGCATGAATAACTCGTGATCGTAAATAAACGGAAAACGGGAAATCCACCCCTCTTACTCGAGCTAATAAAGAAAACGATAGAAGGAGTAACTCCGTATCTGTAGAACAGGAAACGAGCACTCTATGCTCTCGCTCTCAGGGTTACATAATAAAAAACCAACATCACACAATAATATGATAAGAAAAATAAAAAATTGATTGCTTTTTTCTTAGTAATTGTAATATCCATGAACGAAGAATAACGACAACGTAACAATAAACAAAGATTTAGTCTAACTCGCGCATCCTGAGGCGAGTACAACACTAACAAAGACTAAATCGCTATTCTTCGTAGGTCCAAATTGGACTTGCTAGCAAATAAATACCATAGTAAAAACTAATAATAAATAATGATACTAAATTGGTCATAAAACGTAAGTGATATAACCTAGATGACAGAGTACCAGATGGGCAATAATAACTTGAAAATTTACTGAAGCGAACACAACCAAAATGGCTGCCGATACCGCGGCAGACCAATCGCTTCCAAAATTAAAAACCACCATACTGGAAACAGAACAAATGCCCGGTACTGCAATAAGCTGTCAAAACAAACTATGGTACTTAACATTTGTAAAGGTGAAGTAGCAACGTCAGTCATGTTGAATTAACGACAAACACTTCGAAAAAACACTGGGCAAAAAAAACTTGTCTTTGCGGGCAAGTCCAAATCAGAAGGATGTCAGATGGCGCTGGTGTCGGGCGTCGGTGGGGTGGCTCAGGTTGGTGCGGTTGAGACCGCTGTTGAGGCTCACCCCTCGTGTATATTGACGAAGGAATACTCTAAATGGAAGACGACCTGTGAATAGTGGCTTTCACACGCCCTTTCTTTATACACGACGCCCTTAGGGGTGCTCGCGCGAGGGTAGTAACCTCTGCATTCCATACTTTAACTTTCTCTGGTATATTTGGAAGTTATTTATATCAGAAAAGTGACAAGAAGGACTTTTTCACCGGCGAACACAGGTCGACCCAGAAATATATATATATATTTATATATATATTTATATATATGTATATATGTATATATATATATATATATATATATATATATATGTATATATATATATATATATATATATATATATATATATATTTATATGTATATATATTTCTATATGTATGCATATATATATGTATATATATAAATATATATATATTTATATATATATATTTATATATATATATATATATATATATATATATATATATATATATATATATATATGACCCAATCTTGGTCTAGGAAACCACGAATGTAGGAGGTTTTCATGCACAAATAATACCCAAAGGGAGTCGTTTAACACAGACTGTATTATCTTAAGTTTACAAAGGCACCCTTAATTATGGTTACGTTACATTCTAAGAAAAATCCCTCAGAAAGATGGTACTCGGTTCGGCACACATGTTGGCACCTGCCCTCTCTTTGATGCCACAATTGGCCTTCAAATAGGACTGCCTTCCCTATGTGTCCTTATACTCAAAGGCTCATTATGCAATCTTTTTTCAAGAACCAATTTGGAGGGAGATTAGTGACTCCGATGCCCACGCCAGTGCCCAAGATGTCCTTTAACAGACTTTTTGAACTCCAAACCACAGCTTTACCGTTATTCTCTTTAACAAAAATAAAAAACCGTTTGCACTTAGCCAGGCCGGTCACAGCTGCCATGATTACGATCTGTTCATCTATTTATATGCATGTTGATATATATATATATATATATATATATATATATATATATATATATATATATATATATATATTATTACTTGGTAAGCTACAACCTTAGTTTGAAAAGCAGGATGCTATAAGGCCAGGGACTCAAATAGGGAAAATAGCTCAGTGAACAAAAGAAACAAGGAAAAATTAAAAAGTAACAACCTTAAAATAAATATTTCCTATTTAAACTTTAAAAACTTTTATAAAACAAGGGAAAGAGAAATAAGATAGAATAGTGTGCCCAAGTGTACCCTCAAGTAAGAGAACTCTAACCCAAGACAGTGGAAGACCATGGTACATAGGCTATGGCACTACCCAAGACTAGAGAACAATGGTTTGAATTTGAAGTGTCCTTTCTCCTAGAAGAGCAGCCTACCATAGTTAAAGAGCCTTTTCGACTCTTACCAATAGGAAAGTGGCCACTGAAAATTTACAGGTCAGTAGTTAACCCCTAGAAGAGTTGTAAGACCCAGACCTACATGGCTGAGGACTATGAAGCACGAAATAGGAGATCATGAATGGGGAAGTATTGAATTAAAAGCTCGAGATAGAGACGACTGGCGAAATCTAACCAAGGCCCTTTGCATCAATAGACTAAGGAGGATATGATGATGATGATGGGTTAACCCCTTAAGAAAAGAAGAAATGTTTGTTCATCCCAGTGTTGTCAGGTGTATGAGGACAGAGAAGAATATGTAAAGAATAGGCCAGACTATTCGGTGTATGTGTAGGCAAAAGGAAAATGAACAGTAACCAGAGAGAAGGATCCAATGTAGTACTGTCTGGCCAGTCAAAGGACCCCATAACTCTCTAGCGGTAGTATCTTAACGGGTGGCTGGTTCCCTGGCCAACCTAGTACCTAAAGTATATGTGTGTGTGTATGTGTGTATATATATTTGTATATGTGTCTACAGTTATTTATATCTAAATATATATCTATATATATGCATATATATATATATTATATAATATGGATTTAGTCAGTCATGGAAAGAAAAGATGGCAGAATGGCCCTCAGTCTCTGTTGTAACGGGGTGCTAAGAATCTCCCAGTTTATAAATACTACAGCAAAATTGAAAATAGGTAATTGGAATGTTAGAATCATTAATCAGATTGGGAATTGAAACAAATGGAAAGTGAATTTATGAAATATAGTTTGGATATCATGGCCCTAAGTGAAACGTGTTGTAAGGAGATTGTAAGGAAACTTTAGACCAAGGCAATGCAGTATATAATATATATATATATATATACAGTATATATATATATATATATATATATATATGTATGTATATATATATATATATATATATATATATATATATATATATATATATATATATACTCAAGAAGATTAGATGGAGTTGGAAGAGAAAGGGTAGGAATGATGATGACACCAAGAGCAGAAAAGGCATTAACCGAGTGGAGAGCTGTAAATAGTATATTTTTACTAGCAAAGTTCAAATCAAATCAGTGCAATATGACTATTATAGTTTGCTATGCCCCAACAAATTATTCCCCTGAAGAAAGGAAAGATGAATACTATGAAGAACTGCAGAGGGTAATAGATGAGATCCCTGAGAGAGATATGAAAATTGTGATTGGCGACTTCAATGCTAAAGTTGGAAGAAATAATCAAGGGTTAGAGAATGTGATGGGTGTCGAGGGTCATGGCGAAGTTGCAAATGAAAATGGAGCACATTTCATAAGTTTCTGTTCTGCAAACAATCTTGTCATTGGAGGTACTCTTTTTCAACATGAAAACGTTTATCCACAAGAATACATGGACTTCACCATGTGGTATTTACAAAAATCAGATAGATCACATTGCCATTGATAAAGAGAGAAAGAGGACTCTGAGAAATGTAAGAAGCTATAGAGGTGCTGATATTGGTAGTGATCACCAGTTCCTAATTGCCACACTGAAATTAAAACAAAGTACCCAACAGAAAAATGGATAGAATACCTAGGTTTGATACAACTAAGCTTGTAAAAGAAGAGCACAGAGAAACATTTGTAATTGAATGTAGGAATCGATTTGCAGTCTTAGAGACTTTAAGAAACGAGGAACAGTCAATTATTGAAGAATGGGGTGATATTAAGAACATATATCAGTTAGTTGGTAGTTTAGTCTTGGGTCACACAGTTACCAGGAGAAAGCAATAGATATCAAATGATAATTGGGGCACTGTAAAAAGGAGACAAAAACAGATATTGATTGCTGAAAGTTTTTGAGGAAGTAATGAAAATTATAAGGTCGAGCATGATAAGTATTCCAGTATTGACAGTTAGGTCAAAAGAAACGCCAGGAATGACTGGAGAGAATACTTAGACAGTAAAGCAGATGAGGCTGACAAAGCTATGAATTCAGTAAGTGGCTATGGGGTAAGAATTGATCGTAGAATTATTAATGAAATCTCTAAGGGGGCAAAGAAGAAGCAGCATTTACCCATCAAAAAGAGAGATGGTTCTGTTGTAGCAACAGAAAATGAAGAAAGACAATATTGGATGGAACACTTCAGTGAGTTTATGAATATGAGATAAGAAGGGAATAATTTGATTGATGTACCTGAAGCTGATGAAGACCTTGATGTGCCCATGAAGGAATTCAGTGTGTTTGAAGTCGAAGCTATCCTGAAAAAAGAAACTAAAGAGATGGAAAGACCCTGGATACAATGGAATACCTGCTGAGATGATATTGGCCAAAAATGAAGTGACTCCCAGATTAGTTACAAGATTATTTTGTAGAATATGACATGAAGAGGAAAAACCTGATGAATGAGAGTTAGGAGTGTCGATGAAAATAGGAAAAAAATAATTACAGAGGTATAACACTTACATCAGTTGTTATGAAAGTATATAGCACTGTATGCTTATTCTAAAGAGACTGGAGAGAAAGATTGATGAAAAGCTGAGAGATGAACAAGCAGGATTTCGAAGAGGTAGAAGTTACACCAACCAAATTTTCATTTTGAGACATGTTGTACAGCAATTTTTAGAATATAGAAATCCCCTTTTGATGGCATTTGTGGTCTATGAAAAAATCTTTGATAGTGTGCACCGGCCAATTTTTTGGAGAGTCCTGCGTTACTATGGAATTCCTATTTAATATGTAAATTTTATTAAGCTTGTTCATGAGCATAGCAAGTGCAAAGTTAATACTAATGGAGTCTCATCAAATGAATTTCCAGAGAACAGCGGAGTACTCCAAGGGAATGTGCTGTCACTTATGTTGTTTATCCTCCTCATGGATTTTGTAATACGTAGAATAGTCAGAGATGGTGGTGAAGGATTGGACTGGATTGGTGATAGGAATTTATCAGACCTAGAGTATGCTGATGATACTATCCTTGTTAACAGAACACCACAGGATTTGCAATGCTTGCTTACCAGAATGCATGAAATATCACACGAGCTTGGCCTGAAGATAAATATAAGAAAGACAGAGATGATAAGAACAGAGTATGCAATGGGAGATGAAATATCCTTAGAAGGAGAAAGGATTAATGAGGTAGAATCATTTAAGTATTTAGGAACTATGATCTCCAATACAATGTCTTTAGAATTAGTTTCGTGAAAGAATGAAAAATGCAAATTAGACAATGGCTAGGTTAAGTAAAATTTGGAAATCAAATTGCCTGAAATTACATACGAAAATCAAACTATATATAAGTTTAGTGAAATCGGTGTTACTCTATGGACATGAGTCATGGTATGACAATGAAACAATCTCCAAGAGATTAAGTAGATTTGAGAAAAAAGCCCTCAGAAGCATATTGGGAGTTGAATAGCAGGACAGGATCAGAAATGAAACTAAGAGAAATTACTCGAGTGCCATATGTGGATGAGATCATGATGAGGGGTAGATGGAGATGATTTGGGCATGCTCTTTGCACTCCCTAAGAGAGATTAGTTCACCAAATGTTTAACTGGGTTCCACAAGGCACTAGAAGAATTGGAAGACCCAGGCCTACATGGCTTATGACTATAAAGCGCGAAGTTGATGAGTCTGCAACTCCTGATGGATATCCCGAGAGAACCCCCTATATGACACGATCTACTCTTACAGTCACATGTGAATATCTTTCATAAAGACGTAACTACTCTGCGACTTCATGCCTGGAGACTATCCAGCTCCTCCTCTCTGAGAGTCCCCTTTCCGCAACAAGTTGTGAAGAGGATGCCAGGATACCCACGAAAATTTTCGGTTTGGTCTTTCAGGCCAAGAGAACTATTTTCTATAGTTAGGGTCGTGGAAGGGTTGTCTCAAGGCCACTATTTCAGTAATAGTAGAATACCTCATTTACATTAGAGAGGATAGTTCCTCTCGGTCTTGGCAATTGAAGATCTCCGCTCCTCCTTGACCTTCACCTTCAGACTGAAAGGAATTTATCTTTCCTCTATGTTGATATCGCATCTCTTCATACGGAGTTTTGTTCCTACCTGCCCTCAGTCAGAAGGAAAACTTACTCCACAGGGTATGATTCACTTTCTTCGGTCCCTAAGGGTGCCCCCCTACGATCAAGGACTCCAAGAAGCAGATCTTCACTTGACTTGGAGGACAGGTCTCCCTCTCGTGTTGACCTCAGCCAAGAGACCCGGCATACCCCATGGTGATGGACAAAGTAATACTCTACATCGTTCCTGGCAGTTCTGCTCCCAGATTCAAGCTCTTCGGATTAGGAGTCCTTCATAGCATTGCCTATGATCCAGATCCATGGTTACTATGCCAGAGAAGAATTTGAGGCACTAGCTCAAGGAAACTATAGGAGTTCTCCCCAAAGTGTCAGCATTCTTCGTTTGGATTCGCAAGGTCATGGACCAAGTATTGAATACAGATCCCTCTCATAGAGGAGACCTAGAGCTCTTATCGTTAGGGGCAGGAGTATGCCCCTAGTGTTTATGGAAACTACTCTGTTACTTAGGCCTTGTCAGTGGGCGGTTGAAAGCGTTAAATGACCTTCACCGTCCACTTCCTCAAGACATGATCCACAGGACCATGGAGAGGCTCTCCATAATAAATGGTTTATAACACCTCAAGCTCCTTGATGGACAAGTAGCAGAGGGGGAAGGGCAGAGTCTAACTAAGGTTAAATTTGGGTTGAATGACAAAGAATGACTGGCTCTTTCTTTCTTCCATCTTCCACTTGCGAGGTAACAGCACCTATGGCACTCTGCAAAGCTGGCCTCCACTGTCTGCAGGTAGAACCATTTCCCTGGTGTAACCTGGTATAGACAGATATACTTGTTACGTCCCCATACCCCCTGGCGAGGTGGGATTGGGTAACGTCTATGGTGGATTCTAAGATTCCCATGTTTCTAAGTTTTCTTACATAGACTAGTCACACTACCAGTATTACACATTTACACAGATTGCCCAGGCCGCTAACTGTGCTTTGCACAAATTGTGTAGCGAGGTGTCAGGGTTTCTCCCTGGTACGTGCGAAGTACATACGGGAAAACCTCGTCTTAAAAACCAGCCAGTTGATCCAGACTTCCACCCTCCTAAGGAGTTAGTCAGTCCCTATAAATAGCGAGGGTTTGTCTTAGTGTCGGAACAAATGACAAATTTTGAAGTAATATGTATGAGCGGAGTGGCCGGCTACTCCCGTTAACTACCGATAGAGTAGTTCCACCTCGCTTAAAAGTCTTATGGCTAGTCTTTCAGGTTTGTCGAAAGATAACCCCTATAAATAGCTACAGGTTTATATTGTTAGGAAAAATTACTGTCTTAGGCAAACACCCTTCAAAATAATCACACTTTCGTTTTATAACAAATAATGGTAGACTGACTTTTTTACCTATAAAGGAGAGTCCAGATGATTGTGAAAACGCTGAGTTTGAGAATGTTATTGAAAGTACCTAGGTGATTAGATGTAAGAACGGATGTGTTTTGATGAATTAGTGTGCCAACCCTCTCGGGCACTTTTACCCAAGATGACGAAGTTCCATGGATCATTGTGGTTCACAGAGGGCCTGAACTTTTTGTTCACACCTGCTAGATCATGGTAAAAGTATGGAATGTGTAAAGATATAAATTTCTCATAGCTATCAGCTTTTAGGAGGGCCTCGAGTTGCGAGCAAGATTCATTCTAACGATTTGTTGTAATTCGATTTTCATGATAAGTCAAATTTTATATGCGTAACATACATACTGTATACAGGATCTAAATTATACTTTAAAAAAAGAAAAAGCAATCCCTTACCATCCATAAATTACTGTACCCTATGCAAACATATACCTGTTCACTACAGTAGTGTATTTAAACTAATACGGTGCTAGTAGACAATAAGTAATCATATAACAATTCCTTACATTATTGCCCTTTTTTGTTTCCCTTCACTTTGTTCCATCATAATGCCTTTCTTCTCCTTGGATGCACTGCTATCAGAAGAATGTCGCTTATACTTTCCATACAGCAAAAAAGGCACAAAAATATCCCAAACAAGACAAGCACCAAAATTCTGAATGTATATCATAAATGAAAATGGCGAACTAATTTTGCAGAGACACATAACACACTACTCCGTGGCTATGTGACCCCTTTGGTTGCTCCCCATGTTGGCAAGTAGTTCATCGTATTAATAAATGTTACAACTAAAAACCGTATGGGAACCTATCCATAACAGGCAAATTGTCATAACTCTAGGACTCCTGCATTTAGTATATTAATGGATCTAGAACAGGTATGCCAAGGGATCCAGAACAATACAATAAAAGATTTTTATCATTGTCATGAGCATCTAGTGTTCTCAGGCCTTCATTCATCAGAGTAGTGATCAGATGCAATGTTGTTTAACTCTGATAATCTGACGAAACAACAGTGTTGTCAACATGGTAGGGTCATAACCAAGGGAAATTGCAAACATAATGGGAAAGAAGCTTCTAAAGTGATAAAGGTATTGCCCAGGGAAGGTGCAAACATGAATAAGTATAGTCTACCCAACTATTCCAAATTTTTAGACATACTGACAAAAGCATTGCCTATATGGCTGGAAGCGTTAGACACTTTCTTCATAGCAGAACTTTTTGTGAACTCCAGAGAAGTTTTTTTTTGTGGCCTACATACGAAAGACCATTTTGTCATTCACACCTAACACAGAAAATGTAGAACCAGCTCACTTAAAACAATTATTATGAGCTAAAGCACATAGGCTTGCCAACAACAACAATCTGGCAAGAAATTGGCTTGAGTTTCAGTAACCCACTGTGGATTTGCATTATCAATTAGACTACCTATTTATGTACAACATAACTGAAATAAGGGAATAATTTCACATCAGTGAATGATCTACCCTTGGAATCAAATACATGCTCTCTACTTTTATCATAAAACCTACTTACGGTAGGCTGATACATCCTACCAAAATTAACAGCACAACCTA
Source organism: Palaemon carinicauda (assembly GCF_036898095.1). Lineage (NCBI taxonomy): Eukaryota > Metazoa > Arthropoda > Malacostraca > Decapoda > Palaemonidae > Palaemon > Palaemon carinicauda. The sequence continues at coordinate 90,584,471 of NC_090725.1, read as the reverse complement.
TATCCAGAGCAGATAGGATGACCTGGTACTCCTTTGGTGTCTGATGTGGTCTAGTGAAAATGAATGTCAGAAAACACCATTACGGTCTGCCCTACCATGACTGGCTCATGAACCTACTTTGTATTATCAAAGGTTACCAAGGTAATTGGCGTTGAAAACCAACCAGTAAGTAGAATAACCTTTATTTAAAGTTAAAACCTTGAAAATAAGCTTATAACTCTTTTTCTGGGCTCAACCTGTGTCGCTCTGTGAAATGCTTTGACCATCTCACAGGTGAGGACTTTTATGTCTCCGTGGGGCCGTCACTGCCTCTATGGATCTTACAGACGTTTATTTTCACGTTCCGATAGCATGGCATTTTCGTCCTTTCCTAGGATTCAAGCTAGGCAAATGGGCTTACACCTTCAAAGTGATGTTGTTCGGACTTAACATAGCGACCAGGATATTCACTAAGTTGGCGGAGACAGTAGTCCAAGAGATGAGGACTCAAGGAATACAGCATTGGGTTTTTGCACAGGATTTACGCATGTCTTCCGGCGCCACATTGGTATCTATTTTCTCCCTTTCTGTCATTAGGTTAAGTTCATTTAATTTCACTGGGCGGCACAGGTCCCTCGCCCAGAAATAGATTTTTCCTTCGACAAAATTCCTTTAAGACAACCTATTCCAGAAGGATTTAAAAGATATCATGAAGTTTTTTGTTAAAATATGCAATTTTCATGTTGGGAGGTAGAAATACAGAAAAGAGACTGTAAATCACGACTAGATGTCAATAATCTGTGCCTTATGCACCAAGTGGGAAATTGCAATACCAGCCTTATTCTTCATTTGGGATCTTTATAAATCTTAGCCAAAATTAACTAGGTACCTTATTATAGTCTATTTGGCTTTATTGACTAGTTTATTGTTGTTATTACTTGCTAAGCTAAAACTCTAGTTGAAAAAGCAGGATGCTATAAGCCCAGGGGCTTCAACAGGGTAAATAGCCCTGTGAGGAAAGGAAACCAAAAAATAAAGTATTTTAAGAAGATTAACATTTGAATAAATATCTCCTATATAAACTATAAAAACTTTAACAAAACAAGAGGAAGAGAAATAAGATAGAATACTGTGCCCGAGGGTACCCTCAAGCAAGAGAACTCTAAAACTAATTTAAAATCATATTAACTATATTTTACAAATTTTACTAAACTGTTTTCCAAACGACTACCGACTACATACGTAAACTGATGAGATCAGAGGGCCTACCTTAACAAGAGAAGGAATATAAAGATCCAGACTACTGTACTTACTCGGTTTTTTGCCTCGCAGTCTAGACTGACTAGGTATGCATAAGTGCAAGGGTTTGACTGCAGAAAAATCTAAAATAATGAAAGAATTTGAGACTACTAGTGGAAATCAAGTCTGTAATGTGTAGTGAACATTCAGATTCCTCACTTAAAGAATCCTATGTAATTATGACCATGAGATGTAACTATAGAATTCAGGGTAGTGTGAGAAACTGGCTAGCCAAGTCAGACTTGCTGCCAACAAGAGAGGGCTCACTGGCCTTCAGAGAATAAAAAAGAAAGCTAAATTAGTTAATATTAAAAAAGTTTCATCACTAACTTGGATAGTGATTTTTGGCGGGTCATTATGTTATCAATTCTGCAAAAGGCAACTATCATCTTGTAATTCCCTTTAAACTGAAAATTACATTTTCTTCTCCACCATTATGAACATCGAATGTCAGTCATTCTATTTATGAGGCAGAAGCTTGTCATATTGATATCAAATCCTCAAAAGACCTATTCTCTCTGTAATTCCCTTTGAACTAAACATTACCTTTTCTCCTTGACTATTGTGAGCACAATGTCATTGATTCTATTTATGCAAAAGACAATTATTCTCTTTGTAATTCCCTTTGAACTAAACTTTTCTTTCTCCATTCGGTTATTATTAGTATCAAATGGCAGCCATTCTCATTGTTTATAAACTGGCATTTAAGTGTATATGGCATAGAAATTTATTTCTGTGCAGTACAGTATATACAGTACTCTCCAGTTATATAAACATTTAAATTTGAAATAATTTTCCCAGAGAGCAACGGTGTGGCACACACTCCCCTTAACAGTAAATTGAAAACTGTTTCTCTCCCGTTGCCGAAATGGAAACAACTTCAACAGGGAAGACAACCTAAAATGCAATAAACTCTCATCACAATCTTGGTATTACCGAAGCAATGGAAAACTGTTGGTGTGTACCTACCATTAACTGCTAGATTGTTGCATTAATTTACTTAGACATAACAGGAAAGTGGTCGAGTTAATGCAAAACGTCTTAATAGCTTTGCTGAAGTAATCACCTGTTTCCCTAGTTTGAATTTAGTTTTTTGTAAAGGCCTTAAAGCATGTGATGCCCTTCTTACAATCTCCAATACTGTACAAAGATCCCTCTATTGTGGTCAGGAAGTTCATATGATTGGCCGTGATTTTAGTACTGCTTTTTACCTTGTTAATCATGAGGTCTGTGTTTACAAATTCAAACAGTTTGGAGTGGGTGGGTCGTTTCTTAGCATTATTATTGAGTTTTTAAGTAATAGATTGCAAAGAGTTGTTGATGGTCACCATAGGGAGTATAGCAATATGATCTCCGGTGTTCCTCAGGGTAGTGTTCTTGGCTCATTACTTTTCATACTATATACACATGACATGTGGTTTGGCCTAAAAAACAAGCTTTTTGCATATGCAGATAATGCTACACTCAGCATCACTTCCATCGCCTGAATTTAGATCTGGGGTTGCTGAATCTCTTAATAGAGATCTAGCTAAAATTAGTGCATGGTGCAAATTATGGGGCATGAAGTTGAATTCTAACAAAACTCAAAGTATGATTGTAAGTAGGTTAAGTACAGTGGCTCCTCAGCATACAGATCTCAGCATTGATAATGTTCCTTTAACTCTCTATGACACTTTTGAAATTTTAGGTGTGATTCTCAACAGCAAATTTACTTTTATGAATAGAACTTACCTGGCAGTTATATAGTCTCTGATGTCCGGCGGAATTTTTCAAAACTCGCGGCAACCGCCATGTGGTGGTTGTGCAGTTAGGTGGTTAACAACCCTTACAGGGTGATACCTGGAATCATTCCCATTTTCTGTTCCTCACATCATCTCTGCCGGTTGGACTGACAACATCATTGGTCCACCAGTTTTTCGTTCGCTTTTCCCTGTGTTGCTGTACTGGACTTCTTTTTTGGTGACGTACACTGATTTGGGGTTTTGGCAATCGCATTTGTTATTATTCCTTAACTATTTGTTTGTTTACGATGACTGATAAACTTCATTTTCGTGTTTGTGTAAATGAGGTATGCAAGGTGAGGTTACCGAAAGTTTTGGTAGACCCTCACACTGTTTGTTTGAAGTGCAGAGGTTTTGATTGTGCGCTTGGTAATAGGTGCAGGGAATGTGAGGTTTTGAGCAAGAAGGAATGGTTAAGTATGAAACGCTATGTGCGTAAGTTAGAGTTAGATAAAGCCAGGAGGGCTTCTAGATCTAAATCTAAATCTGCTAGTGAGCTTAGTTTAGATATTTCTTTTGATCCATTAATTATTTCCTCTGTAGAAGTTAAACCTTCTCGTGAGGTAGTAACTCCTGCTCCTTCTACAGGAACTGTATCTACGGATGACCCTCGGTACGCCAGGATGGTGGCAGAGTTGAATGCTATTAAAGACCAGCTTTCAGCCTTTAAAGGTAAGAGTGAGGGTGTAATTAGTGCTTGTTAAAGTGCAGTGGAGGTGGCGACTTATCGAACCTGTTACTTCCCTAGGTCTAGACCTCTACCAAGCTCCCAGGACTAAGGGAGAAGGTACGTCGACGGCCGCAAGGGAGTGAGAGGTATGTATCCTCGGTCAGCCGTCGCCTCAGGCAGTCCTGTTGCGTTTTCCCAGGCTGCTCATGACCGCCACGGAAAAGGCGTGTCAGAAGTGATGGTGTCTTCCCCGAGCCCCACGTCTAGACGCAAATGGCAGTATGTAGCTTCGAGACCGACCAAGAGAAGGTGGAAACAAGCTGACCAGACCCGTTCTCGCTCTCTCTTATCGAGTAGCCCGGAACCTTTTCCTTCCGAGGATGACTGGGACGCCGTTCCAATGAAGAGGTCAAAGCCTAGAGATGGGAGGAAGGAAGATTCTCCTCTTCTCTTAAGTGACGAGAGACCGTCGAGAGACCCTTCTCCTACGACCAGCGCTACTTGGCAGCCATCACCTTCAGAAACGCAGGATCCAGCAGCAGTCGCGAAGTCTTTTATGAAAGTTATGCAGAAGCAGCTGCCTTCTCTGGTGCAAGCTTTTAGCCGCCCTTCCTTCCAGTCGAGCAGGCGTAAGGACGACACTTTACTGAGCAAGAAATCGGCCTCTAAGAGGGAACGGAGTACCTCTCCCTTGCAGGACAGTGTCACTCCTCTCCCAGGTTCGTCAAGCGCGCAGTACCATGCTTCTTCTTCCTCGACACGCCGCCAGGACGCTTACGATTCTCGTCGTCAGGACACTTCCGTCTCTCACTCGCGATGGCAGGACGCTTCCAGCTTGCCTCTCCAGGACGCTTCCAGCTTGCCTCTCCAGGATGCTTCCGCTTCACAATGCCAGGACGCTTCCAGCTCTCGGCGCCAGGACGTATCCTCCTCCTGCCTTAAGGATGCTTCTATCGCGTGACAGGACACCTCCAGCGCGCGGCGCCAGGACGCACACGTTCCTCGGTGTCAGGACACATCCAGCCCTCACCAACAGGACGCATTCGACGATTTGCTTTTCTCGGACGCAGATGAGCAATTGGAAACTGATCGGCTTGTTAAAGCAACCTCAGACTTAGTTCCCGCAGCCCAAAGAGAGACTGAGTTGGAAGTAGGGCAAGATCTAGAGGATATCTCAGAGGATGAGGATAAGCCTGCTAATGCGGCTGCAGATTATAAGGTTCTCTCTCGCTCCCTCCTTGAGCTTTATGGGGAGGAGTTTCAACCTGCTGCTCCTCGTTATCCTCAGTCGCAGTTTAGCAGGAAGAAGGCCAAAAAGCAGTCGGCTTTCATCAAAATGAAGCTGTCCATCTTGGCTAGGAAGCTTTCGCTAGAGTGGATGTCTGGCTGAAGGAGCGTAGGGAAGCGGTCAAGACCACCTTCTTGTTTCCACCAGCTAGACTTGCATCCAAGGCGGGCATGTGGTACGAGACTGGAGAAGCTTTGGGACTGGGAGTGCCTGCCTCCTCCCAGGGGGACTTCTCTGGCATTTTTTACTCTTCCTGAAGACATGCCCTTAACTCAGCGAAGGTAATGTGGTCTATGTCTGAGCTTGACCGCCTCGTCAAGGGAATTTTCCGAGCCTTCGAAGTCTTCAGTTTTTTGGACTGGTCTCTGGGTACGCTGGCCAGGAAAACAGAGTGGTTTGAAGATACAGAAGACCTTACTAGTATTATGGCCTGCATGGACAAGGCTCTTAGGGATGGGTCAAATGAGTTGGCTTCCCTATTTTCTGCAGGAGTTTTAAAGAAGAGGGCCCTTTTATGTTCCTTCACTTCTAGAGCAGTTACAGTCGTGCAGAAGGCCGAGCTCCTACGCCCCTCTCTCGGAGCACCTTTTTCCTGAGTCTTTGTCAGGGACATTACCCTTTTGCTAGCACAAAAGGCCACACAAGACCTCCTGTCACGCTCCGCAAGGAAGCCTTTACAAGTGGTTACTTCGCCATTGAAGAGAGAGGAGAGGAAGCTTCAGCAGCCCTTTTGAGGTAGAGCTCCGAAGAGAACAGACTTCAGGGGAAGAAGGCAGGAGACGGGCGGTAGAACGAATAGGGGTTCATTCAGGTCCCGCTCCAGGAGGTGAAGCTCAAGTCCTCCAGACAGCGGTAGGAGCAAGACTGTCACTTTTTTGGCAGGCTTGGAAGAAAGGAGGGGCGGACGCCTGGTCCCTCTCGGTCATCAAGGAGGGATACAAGATACCCTCTTGAAGAAGCCTCCGCTTTCAAATACACCTCTAGCCTTAGTGGCGCAGTACTTGGACGTCGGGAAACAAGAGGCTCTACTGGATCTGGTGAACCAGATGCTGGAGAAGGGAGCGATAGAGCCAGTTCTGGAACTATCTTCCCCAGGTTTCTACAATCGCCTGTTTCTGGGACCCAATAGCTCTGGTGGATGGAGACCAGTTCTAAATGTCAGCGCTCTGAACGTCTTTGTGGAAAAGACAAAATTTACCATGGAGACGACTCAGTCGGTGCTGGCAGCAGTACATCCAGGGGACTGGATGGTGTCTGGATTTACAGGACGCTTGCTTTCACATCCCCGTCCATCCGACTTCGAGGAAGTTCCTAAGATTTATGATCCAGGGCAAGTGTTTCCAGTTCAAGGCTCTTTGCTTCGGCCTCAGAACTGCTCCTCAAGTCTTCACCAAGGTAATGGCGAACGTGGCAGGATGGCTTCACCAAGAGGGGATAAGATTATCTCTATATCTGGACGACTGGTTGACAAGATCCCGGTCGAAGGAGAAATGTCTGGAGGACCTACGCAAGACTTTTATGATGGCTCAGGAACTGGGTCTTGTCATCAACAAGGAGAAGTCCCAGACCGAACCGAGTCAGACAATTCTTTATTTAGGGATAGTTCTGGACTCAGTTCGTTTTCGGGTTCTCCCTCCCAAGAAAGGCAGACCAGGTGCCTCGGGAAGGTTCAGGAATTCCTGGAAAGACAGAAGTACTCAGCGAGGGATTGGATGAGTTTGCTAGGAACCCTCTCCTCACTCGAACAGTTTGTCTCTCTGGGAAGATTGCACCTCAAACCTCTTCAACACTTCCTATCAAGGGTGTGGGACAGGAAGATTCAGGAGGACTCCTTTTCCTTCCTCATTCCAGCAGAAATCAAGAGTTATCTGATTTGGTGGCTGGATCCAGCTATTTTAAGTGAAGGAATCTCCCTGTTCAGGAAGAACCCAGACCTAGTGTTGTTCTCAGACGCTTCGGAGTCAGGATGGGGGGCAACACTGGGAAGCAAGGAGGTCTGAGGCTCTTGGGGAAAGGAGCAAGCCGGGTGGCACATCGACAGGAAGGAGTTGATGGCCATTCTGTTAGGACTGAAGGCCTTCAAAGACTCCGTGTCGGGAAGGATAGTGGAGGTCAATTCGGACAACACCACGGCTTTGGCTTACATCAGAAAGCAAAGGGGAACTCACTCTCTGTCTCTGTTTGAAACAGCAAAAGAGCTCCTTCTCTGGTCAAAGGAGAACAACGTAGAACTTCTAACAAGATTCGTGTAGGGACATAAGAATGTAAGAGCAGACATGCTCAGCAGAAAATGGCAAATTCTTCCCACGGAGTGGTCCCTCAACCATCAGGCCTGTCAGAGTCTGTGGAAGTTATGGGGGAGGCCTTTAATAGACCTCTTCACCTCAAACCAAAACAAAAGGATTCCCAACTACTGCTCCCTAGTCCCGGACGAGGAGGCAATAGCAGTAGACGCCTTCTTGATGGACTGGACGGGGATGGACACCTATGCGTTCCCCCCTTTCAAGATCATCAATCTGGTAGTCAGGAAATTCGCTCTCTTCGAATCATCAGGAAGAATGATCCTGGTAGCTCCATTCTGGCCAGCAAGAGAATGGTTCACAGAGGTGTTGGACATGTTAGTGGACTTTCCAAGAAGCCTTACTCCAAGTCCAAAGCTTCTCAAACAGCCCCACTTTGAGAGGTATCATCAAAACCCCTTCGCTCTACGACTGACTGCCTTCAGACTATCGAGAAGCTTATCAGAGCGAGAGAGTTTTCTGCGCAAGCTGCAAGAGCTATCACCAGAGGGAGGAGGGTCTCTTCGCAAAGAGTCTACCAATCGAAGTGGGAAACTTTTAGAGCTTGGTGTAAGCAGCATAAAGTTTCCTCAGCCACTACCTCTGTGACCCAAATAGCGGATTTTTTTGTTGTCCCTCAGACAAGACTCTAAACTGGCCGTATCCACTATTAAAGGGTACAGGAGTATGCTTTCTGCTGTCTGTAGGCACGAAGGCATAGACTTAACTCAGGATAAAGACTTGCAAGATCTCTTGAAGTCTTTTGAGACAACTAAGCAGGCTCCATTGAGACCCCCAGCTTGGAATTTGGATGTGGTTCTGAGGTTCCTATGCAGCAAGAAATTTGAACCCATCTCACAAGCGTCCCTTAGAGATGCTACTAAGAAAACCCTCTTCCTGATGGCTCTGGCCACAGCAAAAAGGGTCAGCGAGGTTCACGCTATTGAGAAGCAGGTGGGCTTTAACCAGGATGGAGCAGTATGTGCATTGAGGATTGACTTCCTCGCTAAGAACGAGAATCCATCTAAACCCTGGCCGAGGACGTTTGAGGTTCCTAACCTCACTAATGTGGTGGATCAAGAGCAGGAGAGGCTCCTCTGCCCAGTTAGAGCCCTAAGGGCTTATTTAGCTCGTACTAAGAATGTTAGAGGTGCATCCAATTCTTTATGGTGCTCAGTGAAAGATCCGATGAAGCCCCTCTCAAATAATACATTGTCATTTTTCTTGAGGGAGACAATAAGAGAAGCTCACCTCTTGTGTGAGGAAGAGAACTTCTGTAAAAGCTCATGAGGTGAGAGCCATTGCTACTAAACTGGCATATCGCAAGAATATGTCAGTTAGACAGATTATGGGCGCAACGTTCTGGAGAAGCAACTCTGTGTTCGCCTCGCATTACCTCAGAGAGGTAAGAGTTGATTATGAAAGGTGTTATACCTTGGGCCCATACTTAGCTACTGCTTCTGTATTGGGCAAAGGAGTTACTACCTCCCCTCAACCTTAACTTTTGTATGCCTGTGTTTGGGTTTTGGTTTTTATGGTTGTCTGAGGACTCTGACTGGTGGTACAGTGCCCTCAGTCTAGCTAGATAGTAATATCTATTCTGCAAGGTTAGGTGGTTAGTTTGAGTAAGGTGGCAGTTTTTAATATAAGGGTAGTAGGTAGTCCTGAAGTCTAGTCAAGTTGTTGGTCTTACCTCGTTTGACAGACTCGATTGAGTTGTTTTAGCATGACAGGTCCACACCTGGCTGACACTCCTAAGGGAAAGCGACTCAAGAGGCAGGAACCTTTGAAGTCAGCTACCTTAGCAGGTAAGGAATCAAGGTGTTTTATCCTACAACTTATTGTTGTTTTCCCAACGATGTTAGCTGTCTGTCACCCTCCTCCAAATGTGTGAATCAGCTATATATATATATAACTGCCAGGTAAGTTCTATTCATAAAAATGAAGCTTTTATGATAAAACAAAGTTTTATGAATACTTACCTGGCAGTTATATATATATATATTTTAAGTCCCACCCTCCTCCCCTCAGGAGACAGATGGGGCAAAGATGATCTGTGGCACAGTAAACAGGAATAATTCCAGGTACTACCCTGTAAGGGTTGTTAACCACCTAACCGCACAATCACCACACGGCGGTTGCCGCGAGTTTTGAAAAATTCTGCCGGACGTCAGAGACTATAGCTGTATATATATAACTGCCAGGTAAGTATTCATAAAACTTTGTTTTATCATAACAACTCCATTTTGAGAAACACATTAGGTCTGTGTCTTTTTCAATTACATAAAAAATTGGCCTATTGTGAAAGTCTTTTAAGATTTTCAGTGATCAATCTATTCAGAAGTGTTTTAATTCTTTCATTCTACCTTGTTTTGGTGAGTATCGTTCTCCTGTCTGGTCTTCAGTAGCTGTTTTAGGTTCTATTGAATTTCTTATTCCTGATCTAGATATTAATCTCTGGCAATGTCGTTCGTTCAATTACTTCGTTATGCATGTTGCATAAGATTTTTCATAATTCTGATCATCCTTTACATTCAGATCTTCCTGGACAGTTCCATCCTGTTTGTAATACTAGTTATGCAGTTAATTCTAATAGTCAGGCCTTCTCCACCATGAGGCTCAATACTACACAGTATTCTAGGAGTTTTATTAGCGCTGTAACCATGTTGTGGAATGATCTTCCTAATTGGGTAGTTGAATCGGTAGAACTTCAGAAGTTCAAACTTGCAGCAAATGTTTCTATATTGAACAGGCTGACATGTCTTTTTATAGTTTACATATGAAATGTATGTTTTGATGTTGTTACCGTTTTTTAAATATTTCATTTTAATTGTTCGTTATTTCTCATATTTATTTATTACCTTATTTCCTCTCCTCACTTGGCCATTTTTCCCTGTTGGAGCCCTTGGGCTTATAACATCTTGCTTTTCCAACTATTGTTGTGGCTTAGCTAGTAATGATAATAATGATGATAAGATTATAGAATAATAATGATAAAATATTATAATAATAATAATAATAATAATAATAATAATGATAATACTGTATCTTTTGAAAGAAGATGAAATGGAAAAATTTGGATAAATAATGGGGGTTAATGTCAATAAACCAAACTTCTATGGAAGAAGCATTATAAACATCAGGGGAGGTTCATAGAAATATTTCTATTTGGAATTTTATGAGGTAGTTGATATATAATGTTTCACATACTGTATTAAAGTTTACTGCTCTCATGAGACAAAAAAAAAAAAAACAGAAGGCCTTGGATTATTAAAGCAAGTGAGATAGAAAGGAAATGGACCAATTACTGAGCTGGCTACAAATAATTTGACTTTATAAGTGAAATGAGATAAGTAGCTTGATAAAACTCAGGGACATGGGTGCTGTAATTTTTCTTTCCTCAGTAGGTACATTAAAATTTGTAATTTTTATCAAAAACTAATATTCACACTTATTTTGTAGAGTTTGTATATCCACATAGGTGTGCATTTATTTTTAGTTCAGACACATTTGTGAAGAAAATTTAGTTTTCTATAGGTAGACCAGTATAGATACTCATTACTAATAGAATAATTAAATAATTAGCTTTTCAGACTCAGATTAATCAATTTAAACTTGATAATTTGTTATACTGTACTCATACTTCGTTATTTTAGTTCTAGTTTAAAGAGAGATTTGTGAAGAAAGTTTTGTTTTTATAAAGGAATACTTAAGTATAAATACCTTTTACTCTTTAAAGCAATGCATTCCAGATAATTATTTTTAAATTGAACATGAATTTTATATTTTTAATTATTTCCATATTTACCATAATATCTTGCTCTTGCTGCTCCCCCTTAAAGTATTTTAGTTTTTGTGAAGTTTTTCACCGGATAAAGAGTACAGTATTGAAGTATTGTTGTGGAATCCTCTCATGCTCTTTGGATGGGGAGCGAGAGGCATTGCATGGAGGTCCAGTATCCTAAGGTAAATGCAGAATATGTTTTTGTCAGTTTTATTGTCAAAAGCTCTTGCTTTAATGACAGAAAAAATATGAGTTTCGGGTATCAAAATAATTCATCTTGTTATAAAAAAATCTCTCATACTATTTTTTTTTTCCTTATGGTGACTGTTTGGTTCATCTGTTAAGGCTGATCAGAGATTTTCATTAGAAAATAGTCTCATGTGTCATCCTTTCCATGAAATTGTTTTCTTTTCCTTTGTAATGATTGATCTTTCTATATAGGTTACACAGCTATACGGAAATTGATTTCAAGTCCAGGTGTAGATTAGCGATGCAAGTGATTTTTCAAGCAATGAAGAATTGAATGCTAGCTATAGGTTCTACTACTCCAGAAATTTCTTGAGAAATTTTTGTGTGACTACCCAGTATTATGCAAAATTTTATTTGAAAGACATAAAAATGCTATTCCTTGGCTGGAAGGAATGTTTTCTTATTTCATTTTACAAAATGGATTGCTTGCAACATAGGGCAGGAATTTTATATTACAGTTAATCTTTCAATGCTTATCAATCAATTACTTGAATTTTTTCAATATAGTTTACATTTCACCCTAGTCTTTTCTTAAAAAATTGTTTTGACGATATTTCTTTGTCACTGTTTCATGTACAAAGCTTTCATTAAGTACTGAAATTCATTCTTTGTTGATTTTTTTTATGGTAACTTTTATTGCAGGTATATATTGTAACTATTAATGTTCTTGTTACAAGTACATTTATCAAGTGACTGGAATGGTTGTTTCCTAGTTTTACATATCTTATGTAGTATATTGAATAAATTCCTTTACTGTTTACAGAGACAATAAGCTCCAGTTTGCATGCATTGTTTTTTCAAGATTTTATTTCATTTCTGATTAACATTACTAATGCAGTCTTTCCACCACAAAAAATGATTTTACCTTTTTTTCCTCTAAATCCTAAACTCTTATTGTATTTACAGTACAGATATCTGATTACCAGTGACTTCCCTGGACATTTTGCATGTCTTAATTAACCAGCTCTGGAAATATTCTCATTCTTTTTGTGATGAATTTATATTCACTAATTAATTATAAGCTGTTAGGATTTTTATTATACAGTATATTATGTTGATTCTTTATTAAGAGAGCAAGGTCAAAATAAAATCTGTGTGGAACCTGCCATGGATTGATATATGTAGAAGTTTAGTTTATGAATATCAGTATGATTAGTAGATTGTTTTTGTAATTTGGTATTGTACATATCCTAGTTTGTTCCGTAACTGGAATACAAACTACGCTATTTATTAAGGGTTATACTTTTGGCGGAGCTGAAATGACGAGCCATTAAAATTTAGCGAGGGTTAACTACCCACACCGCTAGTTACGGCAGTGAAGGTAGGGGGGGGGTGGTAGCTTGCTACCACTCCTGTTCACACACACCTGTGATTTAGTCACTTTACTTTTGGCTTGGATTGAGAGCGGTTGTTTCCTCTCTCCCTCCTCGCCTATTCTGGACTGCCATTAATTTTTGTCTTTTAACTTACTTTTTCTAATACTTGTATATATATGAAAACATTCTTAATGTTTATGTATATATATGTGTATAGAAATGTGGTAAGTTTCCTTTTCAGTGTTTGGGCTGTGTGTGTGATACATATATGACAACGACACTTGCGTAGTAGCAAGGCCAGCACAGTTCCACTTCTTGGGGAACGACATCTCCCTCTCTGGTCCATCGGTTTTCCCGTCGGCATATATCCGTTAATTCGGCCTCCGCAGGGGAATTGTCATCGCCTGGACTCTCTTCATTCAACTATGTCTTCGCCTTTCCTTTTTTCCTACGGAAAACATGGATTTTTGAGTGAAGGGAATGTGTCCTCTCAAAGTTTGACTACGGCCTTTCTCTTCTGGAGGTCGTTCACCTTTACAACAACAACGTACTATTGGGGAAACTCCTTTCCCGTACGCGGGTTAGGTTGCTCTTCCGATTGTTTGTCAATTATTTTTAAGAGAAATTAATATTGTATTTTAACTTTAAAGCTTTTCTCCGTGGGGAACACTTCCCTTCAGAGGATCAGTAGTTCTCACTATTAGTGATTTTTCCTAGCTGATTTAAATAATTGTAATTCTGTTTTATTACAGTTTCTCCGCTCCCCCCCCCTTCTCCCGTGGATGTCGACTGGGGAAGGAATGGCGCAATATTTAATTTTTGTTATTTCCTCGGGGTTCGTCTTCGGAGTTTCTCCCTGGGGAATTTGTTAAATGATTAATTTTATTGTCGGCGCAATACTTATTTTATGTTGTTCCCTCGGGGTTCCTCCCTAGGGAATTTCTGTTAAATAATTAATTTTATTTTTTTTCCCCAGTTAACTATGCAGTTTCTCTTCGTTTGACTAAGAGTGCCAACGAAGCATTGTTCTGTTCATGCCTGGGGAATCTGCTGTCACTGCCGTCCCTCAGAGGACGTCGTCATGGGCGTCATCACTTCTCTTAGAAGTACTTCCGTGACAACATGACCAGCACTTCAGATCATCTTAGAACGATAAAGGAGGTTTGCCTCCAGGGGTTGGACAACTTCCCTTTCGAGGGAAGTTTCCTCCCCAGGTGTGAGGTTGTTTCTCCCTTCAGAGGGAGAACTTCCCACATCTTAATAAATTCATCATCTCCGACTGCTGTTGCTGCCTTCGCCCAGACTTCTGTCACCCCTTGTTGAGTTTCTCTTCCTTCAGGGGCGGAGCACAGTCTTGGCAAGTCTCTTCAACTAAGTGTTCACCTCCCTCGTTCGCAAGAGAGGCCACTCATAGAGACTCCTCTTCGGAGGATCGCTACTGTTAAAGGTCAGCTTGCTGATCCACCGGCCCTCAATGGGCATTCTTCTAGTCTCTTCTACGAAGTGTTCACCTCTCTCGTTCACGGGAGAGGCCACTCATAGAGACTCCTCTTCGGAGGATCGCTACTGGTAAAGGTCAGCTTGCTGATCCACTGGCCCTCATGGGTGTCTTCATTCTCTTCTACGAAGTATTCACCTCTCTCGTTCGCGAGAGAGGCCACTCATAGAGACACCTCTTCGGAGGACCAAGCACAGTTCCTGATCGTCCTGCCAGTTGACCTACCGATCTACCAGCGTAACCTTGTGCAGCAACGTAGTCCTTTGGACTTTGGTCCTGGACTCTAACGCAGACCTGTTTAAGGTCCCCATCAGTGGATACCATAATCAGCTTGCTGATCTCGAACTCACCATCGGCTCACAGACCACCGATTGATTGGTCATCGGCAATTTGCCAGCAGTTCTTGACTCGAACTTACTAGTCAACCGCTTCCTGTAGTTCCTAGACCAGAAGGTATACAATATACTTCTCGCTACTGGCCGTTCGCCATCACACTAAAGTGATCGGCAAATGTTCGACAACCCTCATCAATGGGTTGCCGATAGGGAACTATTTGCGAGCATTCTCCAACTGCACAGTAACCACGATACTCAACGGTTAACCATTGATTAACATAAGCCAGATTGATTCTATTCTAAGGAATAGCATCAATCCCATCAGGGCGCATGGTAAGGCTAAGCGTTGCCTTCCTTCTGTTAGTTAAAGAAATTCTCTCTCAGAGAAGAATTCTTACATTGGGTATCGTGCCTGATCCTTTACGACACGAGTCAAGACTCCAGCGCCAACAATCTTCCATGCAAAAGGATCAGCAAGGAGCTGTCCCTTTGGGTCGATGTCCACACCATGTTGGATTTCGAACAAGGGCTAAGACCTCAGGTCTTCTTTTGCACACTGGACCTAAAGGACACTTACTCCCAGGTCCAAACCATCCATCTAGGAAGACTGGAAGATTCAGTCTAGACAAACAAGAAACACCAGTTCAGGGCACTGTGCTTCGGTCTTTCCACTACACCCATCCTGGTCTCACAGGATCGGCTTCTGTCTCCTCCCTTTCGGGACGACTGACTGACCTTAGCAGACTCAGTGGCAACCTTGCATTAACACCGGAACTAATGAAGTCTTTTTACCAAGATCCAGTGATCAAGGTAAACCTGCGGAAGTCTTCCCTACTTCCCTCCCAGAAGACTGGTGTATCTGGGAATGATTCTAGACACCAATCTCCACAAAACCTTCTTGAAACGAGAACTCTTTCCATTCCAAGAGATTTGAGTCGGGGAAAAGAAGAAAGGAGGGACCATAGTGCTGCACCACACAACCTCAGCCCTCTGGACAGAGCCCGAAAGTACCTTCACTTAAATTTCTTAAGAGATGAAGGCCAACTTTCCGGTCCTTCAGCATCCTCATCGGTTCCTAACAGACCACTCAGTGATGTGATGGACGACACACCTCACACCATATAGAGACTCACATCGACAAGCAGGTAGGAACTGGCTTGTAGCCTCTTCCCATCTAATAGTATAAACACTAAGATGGGCCAAAGTCCGTTTGGTACCACTATCAGCCCGCTTCATTCCAGACTGGAAGAATGTGCTCGCCGACAATCTGTGCACAGCATCTCGGATAAGGTATACTGAATGGACTTTGGATCGCCATGTACCCAACAAAGTCCCGACTTTACGAGGTCCTCCAACTAGGGGTCTGTTCGCAACGCTCCTGAATCTCAAGCTGCCGTTGCTCACCAGCTCTAGACCCCAAGGCCCTCTGGCAACAACGGTGGGTACAACAATGACGTTTACATCTCGTCCCTGTTTTATCTGGAGAAGGGCACTCAAGAAGGCTAGAACATTGGTCAACCTCTCAAGGCCTTTCCTAGCTCCGCTATGGCATTATGCTGAACGGTCTCCAAACCTTTTGCAGCTCTTGATAGAGTCTCCAAGAGAACCCTCTCCACATCACAGACAACCCACTTTGACACCTTCCACAAGCTATAGCTTTGCTATGATTGTACACCTGAAGACTACCCAATACTTCTTTGCGAAAAGGTTGTCTAGATATCTGAGGAATTCCTCGGCATCAGTCTACCAGGCAGTATAACATCTTGTGTGGTTGGTGTCATGTGAAAGTGTGTCTCTCCACTCGATACCTCGATTCCAGCAATAGCGGAATCCTCGAGTATATACAAGAGGAAAAGACCCCCTATTCAGTTCCGACAGGTAAAGATGATCACTCAACCTTGATCCTTCACCTTCAAACTGAAAGAAAGGGACACCCTCTCATCGGTAGACTTTTCCTAACTCATACGGACTTACAACTTGCCTTTCCCCAGTCGGAATTGAGACCTTCCTCTCAGAACATGGTTCAAATCTCCGATCCCTAAAGGGACCTCCTTATGTTCCACTTCACCAGGCAACAAATTTTCTCTTGATTTAAGAACACAATGTTCCTACACACTCAGACAGCAACCATACGAGTCAAGGAACTTCATGGTCTCTCTTTCGACAGCGCCCATTATTGGTAAGGGCGAAAGACAATGTTCAGTTTTGTCCCTGAGTATGTCGCCAGACACAGTCTCCAGAGGTGACGGATCCTACACAATTCTCAACTCGGTAACGGACGATCCAGATCATCCATTACTGTACCCAGGGTAAGGTATGAGACTTTACCTAAAGAAAACGGCAACAGCCTGCCCGGGTCCCTTCGCTTGTCAGCACTGGAAGAGACTAGAGAAGGATCACTGAAACATCATCTCGACATGACGACTCACAGTGTCAGGGGCATAAATATGCCCCTGGTCCTTCTTAACAGATTACTCTGTGACGCAGGTTTTACAAGAAAGGATGTGAATGCTCCAGGTGACTTTCACAACCTTTCTCCTGCAAGACGTGACCCACAGGAACTCGATACGATCTCTATCGGTTCGGTGGTGGCTGCACAACAGCTGGTTGTATACCTCAAGCTCCTTATTGGACAAGTAGCAGAAGGTTGAGGGCACTGTTACCCGGTTTTAGTCTGCGTGAATGAAAAGATTTGACTGGCTTTTATTCTTTTCTTCATCCTACCCTCTCGTGGGGAAAGCAGCATCCTGGGTTTTCTGCATAAGCTGACCTCAAACCACTGCAGGTAAACCATGCTCTCTTGTGTACCTAATATTAAGCTAATACTGTTACGTCCCTATACCCTGGCGAGGTGGTATTGGGAAGTCTTGGTTACATCAGGTTTTTCCTACATAGACTCGGAATAACTTTACCTAGACAGTCACACTTCTGCACGTCTCAACACACAGCTTGCATAGGCCGCGGACCTTGCCTAGCAGGGTTTAGCGAGGGCAGGGATTCCCTATTTTTGAGTACTAACATACTCAGATAAAGAGCCCCTGGGCAAAGCCAAAAGCCAGATTAGCAGAGACGTCCACCCTTCCCTAATTGGTGAGACACCCCTAATAAATAGCGTGGTTTGTATTCCAGTTACGAAACAAATGACAAATTCGTAGATACTGTAATTTGTATTTTTCCTAACTATACAAACCTTAGCTATTTATACAAACTTGCCCGCCATCCCTATCCCCCTTGAAGTCCTACCTCCAAGCAAAGTGACTAAATCACAGGTCAGTGAACGGGAGTGGTAGCAAGCTACCCCTCCCCTACCCCCGTCACTAGCGGTGTGGGTAGTTAACCATCGCTAAATTTTAACGGCTCGTCATTTCAGCTCCGCCGAAAGTATAACCCCCAATAAATAGCTAAGGTTTGTATAGTTAGGAAAAATACAAACTATCTACAAATTTGTCATATTCGATGCAGTGATTGGAAGGTTTGAGATTATAGGTCAAGGGAAAGTTTTGTGTGAAATTTATATAGTTGGTGTAAGATTTGCAGTTTTATGTGAAGACATTATAATGTATATACAAATTTATACAGAATTTTGATGTTGGTAATGTTTATGTAGAATTTTATTTTTATAACATATGTTTATCTTTATATAAGCATATGCAAGTTAAAATTTGGTTTCATTTATACTATGGCATTTTCATGTGGGAACTTCTAAAGTTCCACTGATTCAACTGCCCGATTAGGAAGCTTGTTTCGCAATCTGGTCACAGCCGGAATAAAACTTTTAGAATACTTTGTAGTGTTGAGCCTTATGATGGATAAGACAACTCTGTTAGAATTAACTGTATACCTAGTACTACATGCAGGATGTTATATCTGGAAAGATCTGAATTGCAAAGGATGGTCAAAATTATGAAATATCTTGTACAACATGTTTAAAAAACTGAGCGATGATGCTAGTAAATAACAGCCAGATTAGGATTAAGATATTTGATAGCCCATAAGTTTTTGTCCAACAAATTACAGTGAACCCTCGTTTATCGCGGTAGATAGGTTCCAGACCCGGCCGCGATAGGTGAAAATCCGCGAAGTAGTGACAGCATATTTACCTATTTATTTAACATGTATATTCAGACTTTTAAAACTTTCCCTTGTACGTAGTACTGTTAACAAACTACCCTTTAATGTACAGAACACTTAATGCATGTACTAACGTACCCTAAACTAAAACAGGCACAAATATTAAGGGCGACTTTATATCATGCGTTTCCTAAACACGCCAAAAAGCACGATAAAAAATGGCAACCAATGTTTTTTTTACGTTTATCTCTGATTATAATGAAGAAACAAACGCATTTACACCTGTGTATAGGTTAGTTTCTGCATCGATTATATTGATTATTCAGTACAGTATGTTGATTTGGTTATTACTAATGTTTTACTTAATTTTTCTTAGGACTTCCAAATGAAATGTTTTTCTTTATGACGCCGCCTGAAACGACGGCGTCAT
Source organism: Palaemon carinicauda (assembly GCF_036898095.1). Taxonomy (NCBI): domain Eukaryota; kingdom Metazoa; phylum Arthropoda; class Malacostraca; order Decapoda; family Palaemonidae; genus Palaemon; species Palaemon carinicauda. Next base: position 90,565,492 of record NC_090725.1, on the reverse strand, counting down.
AAAGTACGCTCAGTAAACAAACTAAGGAATTTAACGCGCATGATGAAAGTGATAAATAATGATATTACAGTAAAAGCTATAATAAAATATGTTATTACAAATATTATTTACCGTATCTATATAAAATCATACATACGTAGCAAAGCAGGAAAACAATCTCGTAGAGAGAGAGAGAGAGAGAGAGAGAGAGAGAGAGAGAGAGAGAGAGAGAGAGAGTTGTTTTACATACGTAAATGTAAATTTTAAACAAAAAAAAAATAGCCCCATTTCATATAAAATAGATTACAAATATTTTACTTTATCATATTACAGTAGTCTGTATAATACTGTAAAGTTCAGTACAGTATGTTGTTGTTAAAGTCGTGGCGATGAAATTCTCACGAAACAAAAACACGCCATTTGAGTACAACAGCTGATTCTCTCTCTCTCTCTCTCTCTCTCTCTCTCTCTCCTCTCTCTCTCTCTCTCTCTCTCTCTCTCTCTCTCTCTCTCTCTCTCTCTCTCTCTCTCTCTCTCTCTCTCTCTCTCTCTCTCTTCGTGTTATACAATACTTACATTTAGATGAAGAAGCTAAAATTAGTTTTCTTAGTGCCAATTAAATACGAAACGAAATAATTAGGCCGAGTCTACATCCATTTCAATCATAGCTAAAAATACGGCATCCGATTTCATCAGCAAACCACTATTTTTTGGGAAATATCATTTTATTCTAGAAAATTGCCACTCTTTAAATAGTTAATTGCACATTAAGAAAGCGTGTACTTTTGTTTTTAAATTTCGGGTTTGTTTTAAAAATCGAGTATTGTTGACTTCTTTTTTTTTTTACTTTTGGCTGTGATTAGATCAGCTGTCATCTAGCTGCCGCTCTTGAGTGTGTACGAATACACTAACAAAGTATCATTTATACCATTTCTTAACTTATTCAAACCGTCTACAGTATACAGTTGATATTACATAAGAACCAATGTGTTATAACCTATCAATTTTTTTTGTTTATTACATTTAAACCCCCCCCCTCTCTCTCTCTCTCTCTCTCTCTCTCTCTCTCTCTCTCTCTCTCTCTCTCTCTCTCTCTCTCTCTCTCTCTCTCTCTCTCTCTCTCTGTGGGCTACTTTTCACTACCTCCCATTCCTTACCTCTCTCTATCTCTAACAAATGATATCTTTGTTGCTCCTCAAAGTTTCATTTATATTGAAAATCAATCACGATTCAATTTTCCTTACTTTCTCCAATCTCGCACCATCGGTCACTTCGCGGTATTTTCGATATTTCTGGAAAATCCGCGATATATGTATATACATGGGTTATGAAAAAAATCCGCGAAGTGGTGAATCCGCGATGGTCGAACCGCGAAGTAGCGAGGGTTCACTGTAATATGAGCCAGCGACTGAAGATCAGACAGGAGAACAATACCCAAAACAAGGTACAGTAGAACAAGAGAATTAAACAATTTCTTTAGAATAGATTGATCACCAAACATACTGAGACACTCGATAAGGGTTCAACTTATCATGTGAATATAGTATGAAATGTAATGGGCCAGCCAAGAACACTACCCTGAGGAACACCAGATACATTCTTATACTCATTATGGTTCCCATCAGCAACAAATCTTTGTAATCTATTGCCTAGAAATTCATTAATGATGCTAAGAAAAGATCCACCTACTCCCAACTGTTTGAATTTGGAAACAAAGTCCTCATGATTAACCCCTTGTGAAGTAATTGTATAATTATTTTTCAGAAATTTATATTGTATCATTTCTCTAAATAATGGTGAAGCACTGTGATTTATAAACTTTATATTCATTGAAGTGACTGTTATTCTTTTATAATTCCACGATAAATAGCTTTCATAAGAAATAGAATTACTCATCAGTAATAATGGACTACGTTATACGGAAATGTAATAAATATATCTATTTGTTTTGTTTGGCACAAAAAGTATTTTATAATGTATAATCATAAGGTATATGATAAACAAAATCTTATCTTCTGAGGACAGAAGAAACATATTTTGTGCCTCTGAGAGAGAGAGATAATATAGATTTAGTTCATCGGACAAAATGTTTATTTGTTCTTTTGTCATTCCATCTTGCCCATTACTGGCACTATGAACTGGATAATTCCCGTTTTGGTTATTTCACAGGCTTGGAAATAGGGACTACGCAAAGGCATGCTCTCTATTGCTTGTCCCTCTAGTTAACTGTAACTAGCTGACTATTCAGATGCTTTCAATGATGAAATGATAAGTGGATTATTATTTATCCTTTTATTTAGGGAGCATATTTATGGGTATTTATGGTTTTGTCCTGATTAAATTTTGAGAGAAATTAATATTATTGATTTCTTTTTACCTTGTATTATTTTACCATTTTATGAATTATGAGGACACTTTTCTCTACAATCAAACAAGTTTCCAGAGCAGATTCTTTGTTGAACTTTTTATGTTGATTTATGTTTATATGAAATTTTTAGATATCAATTGTGTAAGAAACATTTTGGTGCAACGCTGGATTGTAGTAGGATCACAGGATTATTATTTTTATTTTCTCTGTTAGGTGTTTCTTATTTTCTATGAAAAAAGTTTACCATTTGTTAAATGACGTACTTCTTAAATTTTAGTAAGTATTAGCTATGTAGGGTGATATTTATTGCCACAAACTATTAATTAGAGGTCTCAGAATATTGGTAGCATGCAACAATGGGCAATATTATATTACTTTTATAACAGGTTTAAATTAGGATTTTACCAATTACTTATCTGTTTTCAGGTCTTTGTTCGGAAAAGGTTCCCTTGTCTAACAATTCTAAGTATCAGAGAGCAGAGAAAATAGAAAAAATGATACGGTGCTTTGAACTTGCGGGAGATTTGACTCTGCTCTATCTTCAAGAACAGGATAAGTTGACATCCACACCTTCCACACACTCACTACATTCTTTGCCATCTGCAAACACAACAGGTATGTTAAGTTTTGAAATTCTATTTTTCCTATATTATATCCAAGACTTCCCATTTGTATGCAGTTTGTCAAATGTTGCCTGAAAGGAAGATTCAGTATTTCTTCGTGGATTCATAACTCAGTTCTTGACAAATGCACCACTTCTTAATTGTATTACAAAAATTGCATTGGTGGTCAGCAAGTCCTCCAGGCACAAATTAAATGAAAAAAAGCACCTATTTAGCCAGGCAAACACTTGGATGGATAAACACCTTAGGTAATATGCTGGTATACAATAATTATGTAGGATTTATACATTTTTATTTTCATTGCTTTTAATTTTAGTCATACTTTACTTCTAGGCTCAAGTTCACCTTTGCCTCCCAATGGTGTTGAAAACAAAAAGATTGGTGTTATACTTGAAACTGCATTGCAGCGGGCACCGATTCTTCACATGAAGTCAGGTCATGTGGAAAAAGCTATTACTCGTTATAGGTATGCTGTCCACTACAATATCTTAGTACTGTACATGTACATGGTGGTTTGATTTTTTTCTTTTTAGTTAGTAAGTGTAACAGTTATTATTAATACAGTTTTAATGTAGTTTTAATTATATGTATATAATAGTAAATAGTTAGTGTAACATAAATTTGATATAAAAGTTTGTCCATGTATAATTTTTATGAAAGAAATCAATTCACTCTATTCCTATGTAATAGAAATATTTGTTGTATGTTTAACAGTTTTGGTACATTAGTCTGATCAAACTTCCTTAAAATTTTGAGAATCTTTGGAAGTATATTTTATACTTCTGTAATTTGATGTAATTTTATATTTTTAAAGGGATAAACAAAATTTAATTTATAACCATCTTGAGGTTTGCCATTGATATTTATAGGAACATGTTATCCGCTGTGGAATCTACTGCAACCCAGCACCTTCGTCTTACATTGGCTCGTCAGTTAGCTGAAGTTCTTCTGAGAGGTTGTTCAGAACATGCATACAAGACTCCTAATCAGGGTATGAAATCCTTAGGTGGGTAGTTTTATTTTTTTTAATGAAAGTTCATGCTTTGCTGCTTTATAAAGGTTAGTGGCAACAAAATCATAGTTCATTTAATCTGTTTTGATGTCTGTGTTAGTGTAGATGTAATTGTTTCTTAAAATTTACCTTTCTTTAGTTTTTATTAAGAAATATTTGGATTTTGCCGTTGTTGCACTGCAAATTATTTGCTTTTTGTAGTGTGTTTTGTATTATTTTGTAATGGCACCAAATTTTTAGTTTTTAACTTTGTTGCTGAAAATTTTAGTCTTGTATGAATATCAAGTTTGTTTCTACATGCACACAAACCTTTCGCTCTTTACTATGGATATATTGTTTCAGTGTAGCTGGAAACAATCCATAAACTTTTTACACGAGGTATAGCATCCCATCGCTAATTAGACCACTCACTCAGTGTATTATGCCACTTTTGAGTCTGGCTTAGTGAAGTGAAGACATGCTGTGTCTCTCCCGTAAACCCTAAAACTGGCTGTAAATTCTCTTTGCTTTCTTCTTTCTCATTGCGGGTTGTCTGGTCTTTTGAGGGTTGCCAATATGTGGGTTTGCCCTGTCATTAAATGTTGCTCTTGCAGGACCTTCATGTCTACTTTGGAGACGGATTCTCATTCCCTTTGCCCTATGTGCAGATGACTCCTGCAATCAGGAGTGTCTCTGCGAAGAGTGTCAGGAGTAGTCATCCTCCCAGGAGTGGTACGGTAGGCAACAGAAGAAGAATTCTAAAAGGGATTCTTCTTCCTCGAGGTCGAAGAAGTCCCGACTTCTTTCTCTGGTGCCTTGTCCTTTCCCTGCTGACTTTGCTCGTCCAGTCTATTTCTGAGGATGGACGAGTAAGAGTGATAAATGTTTGACCCCTGGACAACCCTCAGATGTAGAGGGCCCTGTTGCTTTCCCTTCGGCCGTGTGCACTTTGGTGGTGCTCACGTCCAAATGGGAGTCTATCTCCTTTCATGCTGTATGTTAACTCTGTCCTTCCTTGGAGCTTTCTAAGGAACAGATCTTGGAGGTGCTGAAGCTTGGGGCACAGCGAGAGCACACATCTACCTCTGCATGGGTTGGCCATGGCCTCCTATACCCCCCTGAGGCTCTGGACTGGCATTCCTCCAAAAGGTCTCCTGCCCTTTACTGAAGAGTCTTCCTCAAATTCTCACCCATATGAGGAGTTGCTGGTGGGGTCTCACTGGAGTCCCGGTTAGGCATAGTTAAACTTGTTCAGTCAGCTGAGCTTGTTCAGCATGCTTTGCACACTCAGTTAGGGTGCTGAGTTCTCTTAGAGGGGGAAACGGCCTGTTTCTCCACCCTCTAAGATAGGTCGTCCTTTCTCACTTGAGTGGTCTCCTCCTCGACCAGACATTAGGTTCTTGAATGCTTCACTTCAGCTCTTGGGAGTATCTTGATGGTGGGGCCGCCATCTGCTGCTCTTGGGAGTATCTTGATGGTGGGGGCCGCCATCTGCCTGCAGTCTTAGTCCTATCTCCTGGGCACACGTTTGGATGACTGTCTTTAGGCCTTACACTTCGGGGTCATTGCCTCGGACTTCTCCCCCTTACGTAATGATGGCAGCATTTGTTCACGGACAAACCCCTCAGCCCTGCTTGCTTCCATACGAGCACATGCTTACACCTTTAGGACCATGCAAGGATACTCGTTAACCTCTTGCAGGTTCCCTGACGGGTGGATAAAGAGAATGTAATTGGGCGGGAAAGTCTTGTGCTTCACGCGCACTCACCAACCATGTGCTTGCAGGCAAGTGAGCTCCTCCCGCTGACGAAAGTCTGCTCACTTCTCAGGCTGTGTTGTAACCTCGCTGGCACACACGCGCACTTCGGTGTGCTCACTGAGAAAAGCAACTGCTAGCGATCGGCCCACTTATGAACGCTAGTCTCTTGGGGTTCCTGTGGCCTTCCCTTCGTTTGCGAAGGAACCACTATGATTTCTTGAGCTTATAAGGGCAGCGAAGCAGGTGGATAGTGATCTACTCCCAGCTCCACCATCAGAAGCCTCTTTTCAGCCAGTCTCTATCCTTCTCGTGGTGTCAAGATCTCCTGGGAGTTCCGATCCACCTGTGGACCCCTGTCGTAGTACTGCCTCGAAGAATGCTCCTGCTCCCCCTGAGCATTTGTCCAGGTACCAGTAGTAACTAGACTCTAAAGCCTCCCATACCATCCTTGATTCCATTTGGGAGAAATTGGGAATAATCTCGGTAAAACTGGTCAAGAGGAGGATGGGGCACAGACAGGAGATGTCTCTCCAGGTAATACCCACCACCAGAAGGCAACCTTGAGTTTGCAAGATCTCTAATTCTTTCATGGACAATTTCTGTCTGTCTCCGGTAAGTTCCTGACTACTGAACTAGCCACTCCACTCTGGACTCCTTGTCGGTCAAGTTAGATCCTCCACATCCCCCACAGCTGATGGAAGCTCCTCGGTAGGAGACTTCATCACTCCAAGCTGTGATTGGGACATTAAAAGTCTTCCTAAGAACTGAGCCTCGAAGCGCTTCGAGGCCTCAAGTCAGCAGAAGGGCGATCTTGGTCTAATTCCAGCTGCGGGTTTACTGCTAGTGCAGAATCTCCCATCTAGGTCTCAGGCCCTTCCAAGAGACCACCACATTAAAGAAGGCCAGGTTCGTATGGGTGTGACTATGGGTCTGGATGAGTCTCAAGATTATGTCTCGTACCACTCTGACGTCATGCTGCCCATGGCTGCTAGTCCTTAAGCGTCACCGTCTGAGCAGAGAGAGTCAGACCACTCCTTCATGCAGGTGTTAGTTTCCATAAGGAAGATCAATAATTTTGGCAATTCTTCTTATTCCCTCCAGAGGAGAAAGACATGGTCCTGGACTTCTGCCAGGCCCCCAAGAACAGGCAAGACCAGGTTAGAGTTGCACTGGTCTAGGATGGTGAAGGGAGCTAGGAAGGAGGTCTTCTTTCAGGTGGCAGAGGAAGTGCTATGGGATCTGTAATGATGATCCCTCCCCTTGCCTTTAGATCTGGCAATTGTTGTTCTGACTCATGTCACTCTCAATAGGTTGTCAGCACAGCAGGTTACATTCTTGGCTGCGAGTATTGAGCGGGTTGCAAAGGCTTCTTTGTAAGCTGCTTCATGGCTCGACTACTCTGGTTCAGTAGTCTATCTGATTGCAGTCTTTCCCTGCAGTCAAGATTGGTAAATTTATGACTCCATGTAAACCAAACACTGACTTAGCATAATAATGGGCATCATTTACTTAAAAGATTCAGTTAACTTGTTGAGCTGTCAGTAGTTAACATATAGAACTGTATGCCGTATTCCCTTGGCTATGGCAAGGTTCCATTCCAAGAAATAGAAACAATACTGTAAGTCTATGGTAAACTGTATTATTTTTTATTTTCTATAATTTTTCATATTTTTTTATCTATAAATTTAAGCTTTTAGAAGCACTCCAACACTCTTAAAAACCCATTATACACTCTTAATAACTTTTTAAACAAACTTGCTTTTGCTGTAGTCAGATCCTTGCATATATTGTACTGTACGTAAAAGAAAAAATTAAGATCGTAACACACATCAGTGAAGATATGTAAACTTTATTAATAATGCTACTGTTATGATGATGATAATTGGCTGTTCAGTACTGAAGTATGTAGATGATGACAATGATTAGGTAAATGTACTGCAAATGCTGTTCTGACAGCACCACTTCAGGTGGTGCAACGTCGTCATCATTTTCATCCAGTGAAATACTGTAACTTTTATTTCTGCTAATGGAGTAATGCCCATGTCTTTTTTTTCTTTGTGGGTGAAAATCTTAGTCTTTGGCAATTGCTGACACTGCCTTTTCTTATGCAAATAGCTGTTATTACAAACTTCCATGGCTCTATCAGTTGCATTTATAAACTGCAACGCATGAATAATCTGTTGGGCCTAAGCATTGGCCATTGGCTCAAATTCTTTTTTTTTTTTTAAGTTGAGAGGTATTCTAAGGTTAGGCTGAGGACTTCTTCCCCAAGATCTTCATGCTATTCTTTTCTTTCTCCTCACTTGCAGACTTCCTCAACTCTGTCAGATCTTCTCCGTTAATGGATCTGAGTGGGCTTCAATCTGGTCATTTATGTTGTCGGTAGTTATGTCTGTGAAGCCATTTCCACCGAGGAGTTTTCCCAGCCTCGCTCTCATGTACTGCCAAGTGGTGGATTTTGTCTGGAGAAAATCCTTTGTAATTGTTGACTACTTCTGGCCACAATTTCTTCATTTGTTTGTTTCTTCATTTCTTTTATGGCCTGAATATTTTGGAGACATGTTGCAAAGGTGTACCCTTGCCAATACTCCCTCAGAGAGGTGTTATCATCCACATCCATAGATGCGACGATGTTGCAAGGAGTTTCCCATGTAAAGTGCCTTGATTCATGGTCTGAATCAGCGATGTAGCGTTCACTGGTAAACACACTATCTGTACGGCCTTATAATACTGTACAGGTTTATCACGCTGTCTCCAACATTGCCCATTAGCAGAAGCACTTTGAAATCAATGTCCTATTCAGTAAGAGTAAGGTTGACTTTGAAAATGAAGCACTGGTGAGACCAATCTGATGTCAATGCTTTCATTATCCATGCCTTTTGGGTGTACATCCATTGCATTGGCTTTGGAGGGCTCTTGGTTTTTTGGATTTATAAGTAGTGCTGGCTATATCATAAATCCTGGAGCATCTTCACATATTATACGTGGGATGTGATCCTCATAGACCTTGAATCCAGGACTCTGGTCTTCTCTATCATAATGTCCTCTATAGCAGACATTTCCAAAAGAGGCCAGTTTTATCAATGTAAAAAATTTGCTCATGCAAATAACCTCCTTCCTTGATGATGGTCTGGAACATCTTCACTTATTTGTCAGCAGCCAGTTTTTCAGCAGGGACAGCTTCTCCATGCAGGGACACACTTTAAGGTTGAAACCCTTTTGAAATTTATCAAACTACCTCTTGCTGTCATTAAAGCATTAAATTCAGTTGTTTGGTGGGAGATGCTGTAGATGGTCCTGGTTGTGGGGCATTGTCACTAGCATCCGTAAACTTGCCTTAGAGCTGCCTTGCCTTCTCATGTATGGTATTTGTATTCAGTGCGATATTCTTCCTCCAATTACTGAAACAAATGGCTAATGAAGACTCCATCTTTACAAGGGCCTTATTGCAGGACGTTTTACCACCTTTTTTGCTGTCTTGTTAAAAGTAATATTTGCTATCATCTTTATTTTTTACTTTCTTGATATAGCAAACGGTAGATTCATTGATGCCGTAATTGCTCCCTAAATCTGCGTACCTTTTCTCTTCCTTAATCATGTCAATGAATTTCACCTTCTCCACTATAGTAAGCATCTTCCTTCAATACTTGGGTTCAATGCCAGAAGCCTTAGAAGATGCAGAACGTATAGTTGCCATTGTAGGGTTTGAAACAATTGACAATTTAAGCCAAAAATTTTAAAAGGAATACACCATAACAGAAATAAAGATGCAGAGTGACATTGCTTACGTATGCATAGAAGCAAACTCGACAGCGTAGGATACTGAATGCTGCATTTTGCTTGAGAGTGATTCTGTGGTCTGACTGGCAATCAGCATCTAAGATACAGATCATCATGCTCTGATTGGTCATATCTCATCTACCACAATAGCATGCCTTGTGCGAAATCGTCTAGGTAAGTTAAGCTACTCTCCTCACACTTCCTGAATTTAATTTTCCATCCAGACGAGTGATTCTTTGTGCTATCTATGGCATGCTTTGCATTTTCTTCTGCCCAACAAACTAAGCAAACTGTGTTTGTAGAGTATGTTCATTGCCGACATTTCAATATGTATCCTATAACTTCTTTTGCCAAATTGTACAAGTAGTTCACATTCCCAAAGTGTGTTCAAAATTGGCAAACAACAGAATTTTAACAATAAATTTATTAATTCAGTATTTATGTAGGTTCTATATTGTTACCTTACCTAGGCTTCTGCAAGGAAGTAAAGTAAATCATGGCCAGGAGTAATTTAGATGAATTATTTTTGTGCTGATGTGCCTGGTTACAAGGAACCTCACTCCAAGAAGAATAAGAGAAGAAACTTTAGAGGATAGTGATGAAACAGAACACAAGTTTCCTCTTAAGTCTTTTTTTTTTGACAAAAAATATTTATACAGGTCAATTTCTGCTCAACCCAGAGGTATGAATGAAATAATTACAATCCGCAATTTTCAAATGGTCTTGGCGTTAAAGTTCATCAGCTATTAACCAGATTTTTGGAAGGCCTGCTTTTTTACCGTCCCAATCTTTTGAAAATATAATTCACAAATCTCTGTTTTTTCACCTGAAAGGATCATAGTTCAGAGTAATTTTGATTTCTTTTAGTTAAAAAAATGCTCTCGGAATATATCTTAACTAAATTTTGTTTGGTGCTTATGTAAATGCAAGCTGCTGAACTTAGGTCCTCAGACATCTTTTCAAGCTCAAGAAAACTTTAATGATTGATAATTCTTTAGCAATTGTTTTTATGTTGAACAAGCTGACATAAGTCTCTTTTTATAGTTTATATATGAAAGATCTGTTTTAATGTTACTGTTCCTTGAATATATGTTTGTAATGGTTCATTACTTCTCAAGTAGTTTATTTATTTCATGATGATGATGATGATGGAGAAAATAAAAATTACCAACACAAATTTTCTAATTAATAGAGATTCTTCCATTCTTTATGAAGCAAATATTCTAATTGATAGAGATTCTCCCATTCTTTATGTTTCAAATATTTTTGTAATTAAATGTAAACATATACAATGTATTGTATTATTTATTTATTTTTTGTGCCATAGTATTTCCTTCATTTTGTAATTTGACAAAAAGTGAAGTAAGTTTATTGATTCCTAACATTACTGTGTTCACATGTTAGAATTAGGCTTGTACTAAAACTTAGTACTAAACTGTATATTCATTGCTTACCTTGCGTTCTTTTATTTGAATTTGTAACTGGTTATATTTTGAGTGAATTTAATGGGTTAGTAGATACAGGAATATTTTGAAATCTTATATGTTGAATTTTGCATCTGAACTATACTTTTAATAGATATATACTAATACTTTGTCCTTTGTTCAGGAGAAAGGAAGGAATTTTGGCTAAATGAATTATATTAAATTTTCTTAAGCCACCTTTTCATTCTTTATTGTTTGTATCAACAAATATTTAGAAAGATTATAATGGAACGGAAAAAAGGGGAATTTATGATTTTCCGAAACAGTTCAAATTGATAAGAGGTAGAACCGTAATGAAAAATTAATGGTCAAAATTAGAGCACTATGCATTACTGACAAGCCAGCTGAATGGATTAAAGATAGGCTAACAAACAGAAAACAGAGAGTTTTAATCAATGGAGAAGCTTCAGAGTAGGCACCTGTTACAAGAGGAGTACCTCAAGGATCCGTACTTGGTCCATTGCTATTTCTGATTTACATTAATGACATAGCTTCAGGGTTAACGATTAGAATATCCAAAGTTGCCGACGACACTAAACTAAGCATTAATGCTGCGAATTCAGAAGACGTAGAAGCTTTAAGAGAGGATATTTTGAAGCCAGGAGAATGGTCCAGAAAATGGGAAATGCCTTTCAACTGAGGGAAATATAAAGTCATGCTCATAGGTTATAGTAACCCACAATCAGATTACTCACTGATAGGTAATGAAATGGAAAGTGTAGACCAGTAGGAAGATCAAGGTATTATTTATTATCAGTAAGGATTTGAATTTCACCAAACATAGCATAAAAGCTGGAAAGAAAATACAAAAACTAATAGGTTACATAAAGAGACAATTCAAATACAAAAACAAAGACACTGTACTACAGCTGTACACATCACTAGTAACACCCCATTTAGAATATGGAGTCCAATTCTGGGCTCCAAGTATACAGAAGAATATAGATAGACTGGAAGTAGTACAAGCTAGGGCCACCAAACTAGTTTCAACACTAACGCAATTTGGATATAGACGAAAGATGGAACATTTGAACTTATTTGATCTACAAACTCGACGACTAAGGGTACAGTTAATAGAGGCATTCAAAATTCTTAAAGAAATAGCAAATATAGATTACAACAATATATTCCCACTTAGCATAAATCAGTCCAAAGGTAACAGATACCAATTGGAATTGAAAAGATACAACCCCACTCAATGTGGCAATTTCTTAACGTACAAAATAGCAAATATATGTACTTGGAATAGACTTCCAGCTATTTATTGTGGAATTATTACGGAATAACAGTCACTTCAATAAATAAATTGTTTTCATTTACAGACAAATCGCAGTGCTTTACCGTATGTTAATATTATAAATTATAGAATACTTCTTGTGTCTAAGGAAATAAATGGATATTTTCATTACATTTCTGTACAATGTAAAGTTCACTTTTACTAAAGAGTTATTTTATATCTTTTACGGTTATTTATCGTGGAATTATAACAGAATAATATAGTTACTTCATTGAATATAGTTTTTTTACTCATAAAATCACTGTTTTACCATTATTTAGAGATAATTACAAAAAACCTTTTTTTAAAAATTATTCTAAAATCACTTACCCATGAATGGAAAAACATTTTGGTTGTTTAGAGTGAATTACAATAAAAAACAAAGCAAACTTTTGAAAGAAATTATTCTTTAATCAGCAGTATAACAAATAAACAGGGAAATTTAGCTTATTATAGGATAAATGAGTGAGTATATCCGATGATGACAAATCTCGTATAGAGCTCCAATAGTAAATCCATGGCCTCATAGTGAAAGTGTTAATAATAATAAGACAATACTTTATTTATGGCTTATGGCCAATTTGTTCCGTAACTGAAATACAAACCACGCTATTTAATATGGGTTATTTTTTCGGCGTAGCTGAAATGACGAGCCATTAGAATTTTTACGAGGGTTTACTACCCCACCGCTAGTTAGCGGGGGTGTAGGGAGGGGGTAGCTTGCTCCCCCCCCCCCTCACACACACCTGTGAATACTTCACTTTGCTTTTGGCTCGGGTGATGAACAGACGTGTCTGCTCTCACCCTCACTTGACTGCCATTAATCTGTTTTTGCTTTCTCTTTTTCTACAGAGTGTGTGAAGTTGTCCTCTATTAATAATAATGCGTATGTGTCCTGGATTACCTGACCGCCCTTGTGGGACTTTTATGTCGGCGGTCGACACAGATCCTCACACCTTGTTTCCTCATTGTAGGGGCCAACGGTGTGATACTGTTAATGTATGCGGTGAGTGTAGGGAGTGGTCGACCTCCCAGTGGGAGAGGTTTGCCCAGCGCCAGAAGAAGAAGTCCAAAAGTGATATTTCTCCTTCAAAGGCTTCTTTGAAGAGAGAAAATTCCAAGGCCTCTTCTTCCATAGCCCAAACCTCCTCCAAAGCTCCCACTCGATCGATCTCTTCTGAGTGGCCGTCGAGTGGTAGCGTAGGCCGTAGTTCTGTTGACCGATCCCGGGGTGCGGGAGAAGTAGTTGCCTCCCATAGCGAGGCAGCTGCCCCTCCTCCCCCGGAGGAGGATATTGATTTCTCTGTGAATAACAGTGATTTGTAACAGCTTTGGGCTTCCTTGGGGCTTCAGGGTTCGCCCTCCAAGGAAGCCCTGTTTGATATGATCAAACTGGGAGCAGCTGTTAAGCAATCGCCGACGATAGCAGACATAGATCCTCTGTCTATCGTCGACGTTGTTGTAACGGAGGCCTCCGGTGTGTCTGATCGAACTCCTGCTCCTGTTGTTGCTGAGGTAGCTGAAGGCTTAGCTTCCCCCTCTGAACATCCTTCGAGGGTGGAACTTAGTCCTACGGTCCCTCCTGTTAGTGATTCTCCCCCTCGGGGGAGTTCACTTACAGAGACTCCTCTGCGGAGGCCTTATGATAGTCAGCTTGCTGATCCCACGGCCCCTAGAGGGCGTATAAGGCGGAAGGATCGTCCTCCCCTTCGCCGTAGAGGACTTCCTTCTCCTCACAAGGGAGTTAGGAGGCGCCTCTTTGGCTCGTCTTCCCCGCAGTCCTCTGCGGAGGAGACTCACCGTTCACCGATCCTGCCAGCTACCACCTTAGACCTCTCCGGAGATCGTTCGCGATCTCCTTCGGTGGAAGGTCGTCCTTCGGGACCCCCTGACCTGTCACCCTCCAGACCTGCCACCCTCCAGACCTGCCGACCTGCCGTCACCCTTCAAGGCTGCTGATGCGCTGTATGCGCCTTCTAACCCTGTCATTGCACAGGCACCGGTCCCTTCGGGGCACAAGGGACTTGAGCGCAAAACTGCACCTCAGTCCCTTAAGCGCCAGGTACCCCCTGCGCGCCATCACGCTGCTGCTGTTCCTGACTTAGCGCCCCAGAGCGCGCACCTGTTCCTGTTCCTACGCGCCAGGGTTCCCCTGCGCACCCACATCTCCTGTGCGCCAGCGCCCACCTGCAGTTCCTGTTATAGCTCACCTGCGCACACCCGCTCACCTGCGCGCAAGCGCTCATCTGTTCCTGCTACAGCGCGCTCCTACTCGTCAGCGCTCTCCAGTGCCTCAGCGCACTTCTGGAGTTAAGCGCGCAGTCGCAGTTGTTCCGGATACAGCGAGCAAGCGCTCACTGGCGCGCCAGCGCACCCCTACGTTCCAGCGCGCAGTCCAGGAGGTACCCAAGTTAGCGCACGGGCGCTCACAGGTACCCCTGCACTCTCCATCCAAACTGCGCACTCCTGTGCGCCCGAATCCTGTTGCGCGCGATGCGTGCCCAACTCAGCAGCGCACACCTGTGCACCCAAATCCTGTTGCGCGCCCTGTGCGCCCATCGCAGCAGCGTACTCCTGTGCGCCCACATCCTGATGCGCACCATGCGCGCCCACGATCTCCTGCGCGCCCGGCGCGTCCACGATCTCCTCAGGAGACAGTTCCTGCACCACCTGCGTGCCAGCGCGCAAATTCACCTTTGCGCAATCGCGCCCTCTCCCCGTGCTTCCAGATACGAGCGCTCCACGCCCACGCGCTAGAGACATTTCTCCTGCGCACGTGCGCCCAACAGTCTCGCCCGCACGGGCTCTTCAGCAGGTTCCTTCGCGCCCGCGCACGTGCGATCAAAGGATTGCTCACGCGCTAGCGCCCATCCAGCCTTCAACCCCACCTCACGTTCCAGCTCCTGCGCGCCGCACGCCCTCGCCATCACCTACACGCGCCCGCGCCATCACCCTCGCGCACACACGCGCGAAATTCCTACCGCGCACGATCCTCCCACGCGCGATCCAGGGCAGGGCTCGTCGTGCGACCACCAGTGCAATCGCCAGCGCGATCCCGCATGCGATTTCACGGGGCTTCAGGCGGACAGGTCATCGTCTCGTTCCCCTCCTCGCAAGCGCAGAACAGCGTGCTCGCCGGAGGAGGGGAGGTTTCCGGACAGGTCTAAGGACTCTTTTTCTTCAGCTTCATTTCAGGCGAACTCTCATTTGTCGACTCCTCCTAGGGATCGATCGATCCCCTTCCCTCTAGAGGGAGTGTCTGACAGCGCGACTGTCAGCCAGCAGCCCTGGTTTGGGACCATAGTCAGAGCTCTCATACAGGCTTTTAAGCCTGTGTTCTCTGAACTGGGTCACAAAACAGTGGCGGCTTCTTCTCCCCTGAAGAGGGAGAGGAGTCCCCTCCGTGGTGACTTCTCCGAGGGCTAAGCTGTCTCCTCGGAAATCCTTGCGCAAGGCTCCCTCTCCCTCCCAGATTTTCTCTCCCTCCCCTGTGGATGAGGATTTCCCATCCTCAGGGGAGTCGGATGAGCCGGTCCGTTCCACCATCGCACCAATGGGGGAAACTGCGCCTCTCCCTGAGAAGTCTTCTCGCACAGGGGTAGAGAGGAGCCGGCATCCATCGTTACTAGAGTCCTGTATCCCTCCCAGGAAGGAGCCGAAGGACTCGAAGACTTTACCTAAGTCTTCGGCAAGGATCAGACAGGAGCCAGCTAGACCTTCGGAGAATGTCCACGAGTCCCCCCAGGAAGAGCCACTGGGGACGGGAGACTCTGCTGCTAGCCCTTCGGGAGGAGAGCTTCAAGAACATGCGTTCTGGCAAGTTCTGATCCTCATGAGAAATCTCAACGGGGTTCCGGACCCAGAGATTCCTCCTCGTGAGGGTAAGACACAGTCATGGACCGAGTCTATGGCATCCAGAAACCCTCTAGGGCCAGTGCAGCTTTGCCCTGGTCACAAGGGATGAAGAGTGCCAGAGACAAAGTCGGAAGCCAGCTCTCTGAGCTTGCCTCCTTCAACAGATCCAGCACCGGTAACAAGCTCCTCCCTCCTCCTCGAGTCCACCAGAGGAGGTATTTTGAGATCTTAGAGGAGACGTGTTTGGGTCTTCCTGTTCACCATTCTGTGGAAGAACTCACTGGGGGAGTCCCTCTAGAGAGACTCTCCAACCAGCATGTTTCGTATTCTGCTACTGAGATCCTAAGCCAGGAGAAGGTGGCGAAGTGTGCCATGCAGGCAACCTCGTGGCTTGACATCTGGCTGGGGTCTCTGGGCATCCTGGTGCGGTCTGAGGATCTGTCCAAGGAAAGCACCAGGAAGGCACTGGATACATTCTTACTCTCAGGCATGCGGACTATCGAGTTTCTGGCCCACCAAGTCTCGAGCTTGTGGGCCAATACGATCCTGAAACGACGGGACGCAGTGGCTGAGAGATTTCGCCAGAAGGTCCCCAGTTCCGACGTTAGCAGGCTCAGACATTCTTCTGTACTCGGTAAGAGTTTGTTTGAGCCTAAGGACGTGGAGCTAGCTGCTGAGAGGTGGAGGAAGTCCAACTAGGATTCCCTCCTCCATAGGGCCCTGACATCGAGGCCCTACAAACCTTCAGCAACCCAACAGCCCCGTCCAGCTAAGAATGCGAAGAAGACGACAGCAGCAGAGCCAAAGGTGTCTAAGCCCCTTCCTGTCAAGGACAGGAAGGGCAGAAAGTCCTCCAGGGGAGGTAAAAATCCTAGAGGGAGCGGCCGAGGCCGTAAACGCTAGGATTGGCAGTCCCCCTGCATGTCCACTAGTGGGGGGATGCCTACAAAGTTGTGCGACAAGGTGGCAGCAACTCGAGGTAGATACCTGGACGATTTTCGTGATCGGTCAGGGATATTGCGTCCCGTTCACAACATCTCTACCTCCCCTGACAGCGAAGCCAGTGTCATTGAGCTCCCTTACCATGGGATCGGTAAGGGGGCAAGCCCTCCGGGCAGAAGTCGAGACGATGTTGTAGAAGGACGCTCTCCAAGAGTTGGCAGACGGGTCCCCAGGCTTCTACAGTCGACTCTTTCTTGTAAAGAAGGCGTCTGGAGACCAGGAAAAACTGGAGACCAGTCATCGACCTCTCTACTCTGAACGGGTTTGTCAAACAGACACCGTTCAGCATGAAGACGGCAGACACGGTCAGACTTGCAGTGAGACCACAAGACTTCATGTGTACACTGGACCTGAAGGACGCGTACTTCAAGATCTCAGTCCACCCGTCTTCAAGGAAGTACTTAAGATTTTGCCTAGACAACAAGATCTACCAGTTCAAGATGCTGTGCTTCAGTCCCTCCACAGCTCCTCAAGTGTTCACCAGAGTGTTCACCTTGATATCATCTTGGGCTCACAGGATCGGTATCCGTCTCCTCCGTTACCTGGACGACTGGCTGATCCTAGCAGACTCGGAGGCAACCCTTCTTCGCCACCGAGACAAGCTTCTCGAACTTTGCCAGGATCTAGGGATCATGGTAAATCTCGAGAAGTCCTCTCTGCAGCCCTCTCAGAAACTGGTATACCTAGGCATGGTCATAGATACCAATCGCCACAAAGCCTTCCCATCAGACGACAGGATAGCAAGGCTGAGGAAGGTCGCAAGGCCTTTCCTCAAACGAGAAGAACTTCCAGCCCAAGCGTGGTTACGTCTCCTCGGCCATCTCTCTTCCCTGGGCCGTCTGGTTCCCAATGGTCGCCTCAGAATGAGATCTCTCCAGTGGCGACTCAAGTCTCGGTGGAATCAAGGACACGATGTAGTGGTTTGCGGACTGTGGCCAGAAATAGCACCCGAACTGCCTAGTGTCCGAATGCCGACCGCAACCTGACGTTCACTACACAACAAATATACAACGGTGGAATACCCAAAAAAACCTAAGTAACAGGTCAAGAGAACGGAGCTCTGGGCACCACCCCTTGATTTATACTGGGCAAGGGGACCAAGCTTGAATCTTGTTGTTTATCATACCTTTCATTGGGCTAGCTGGATTAACATGTAAGAAGAACGTTGATTCGTTTCTGGGAAATCAGAAGAATATTGTATATAGCTCTATATTCTTTAGGTAAGATGGTTTTAAGCTCTAGTAAGGGTCCGAACATTAGGTGAAAGGGAACATTTATTAGTTAATAACGGGACACAGTGTGGGAGGAAAGAATTATGATAAATTACAGTACTTATGAGAGATTAAAAAACAGTGGCTGAGGAAAAGACACCAGGGTGTAAGGAACTGGAATGAAATGCTGTATTCATAAAAACAAGCAAAAAAATTTATTTGAAAAAACTGGTAGGAATAATATTACCGTATATCAATTAGAATAATCAATTTTCTGGGGCGGCCTGTGATGGCCGGTGAAAAAGGTCCTTCTTTACACTTTTCTAATAGAAATCTTCCAAATATACTAGAGAAAGATAAAAGCATGGAATGCAGAGGTTACTACCCACGCGCGATCACCTTGTGGGTGTCGTGTATACAACAAGGGCGTGTGAAAACCACTATTCACAGGCTGTCTTCCATTTAGATAATCCCTTCATCAATGGGGAGGGCCGTGACAGGCCCTAGAGAACATAGTTGGACTACCCCACTGACACCTACCACGCGCGCCCTCCAGGACATCCTTCTGTTTTGGACTTGCCGCTAAGTCGATAAGTGTTTTGTTCGGTGTTTTTCGCAAGTGATTGTCGTTAATTCAACATGACTGACGTTGCTACTTCCCTTTACCAATGTTAAGTACCATAGTTTGTTTTGACAGTTTATTTCAGTACCGGGCATTTGTTTTTTTCCAGTATTGTGGATTTTAGTTTTGGAAGCGGTTGGCCTGCCTGGTATCGGCAGCGATTTTGGGTTTTGTTCGCTTCGGTAGTTTTTCAAGTTAGTATTGCCCATCTGGTACTCTGTCATCTAGGTTATATCACTTACGTTTTATGACCAATTTTATTATCATTATTTATTATTGGTTTTTACTATGGTATTTATTTGCTAGCAAGTCCAATTTGGACCTACGAAGAATAGCGATTTAGTCTTTGTTATAGTTATGT
Organism: Palaemon carinicauda; assembly: GCF_036898095.1. Lineage (NCBI taxonomy): Eukaryota > Metazoa > Arthropoda > Malacostraca > Decapoda > Palaemonidae > Palaemon > Palaemon carinicauda. The sequence continues at coordinate 90,546,181 of NC_090725.1, read as the reverse complement.
ACACGCCTCAGGAAGGTGCTCGTTTTAGACTATATCTTTATGTTTATTTGTTACGTTGTCGTTATTCTTCGTTCTTGGTTATTACAATTACTAAAGAAAAAAGCAATCAAATTTATTATTTTTCTTATCATATTATTGTGTGATGTTGGTTCTTTATTATGTAACCTTGAGAGCGTGAGCATAGAGTGCTCGTTTTCTGTTACTACAGTTGCGAGTTACCCCTTCTCTCGTTTTCTTTATTAAGCTCGAGTAAGGGAGGTGGATTTCCCGTTTTCCGTTTTATACGATCACGAGTTATTCATGCCTCCTCTTATTCTCCGAGTTGATGATATTACGTTTAATGATATTCACGTTTTATTGATGTGGTTACTGTTAATATAGCTAGCACTATTAATAGGTTACGTTAGTGTATGAGTCATTAGTTGGGATCGCTTTATGCCGACACCCTTAGCTCCGCCTTGAGTCATACTCCGCTATAATGGATACTCATTGGGTGAGAACTAGTCAGATATTTGGAGTGCAACAGTGAAATCCGGCACTCAGACTCCGGCTGCGGCCTTTTGCACACGAACCTTTGTCATGGTTGATCACAATTACATTATTACGGTCCTTTTTTTCATCGAATCTCCGGCTTCACTCGAGATAACACAGACATTCAGCATTGAGGTTAATGTTATCGTACCGCTGAGGGTCACGATTTCACGATGACGGACCTTTGTCACCGGATCTCCGGTACAAACAGAGATCAATCAGACGATCAGAACCAGAGTTAACAATTTGATACCGATGAAGTTTATAGTTTCATGTTATGTGGTTACTGGTTATTAATATATTTTCTTAAAATATTAATTTGTTTGCTAATATTTTACTCACACATAATTAAAATTAATTGTTTCTGTTGATTCATATGTCACTGACCAGAGTCTCAAGGAACATCCAGACTTATGCCTTCTTTCTTTTACAGAAAGTCCGCTGCGCTGCCAAGGGCTGCTTCGCTGCCTTTACTGATCCCATGGGCCATGATCTATTCCAGTCTCATGCACATTGCGCCATATCCTTCTCTCGGGAACCGGGACAAGCCCCCTACATGGTATGGTTCCCGGAGTCATGCATGCTCTGCTATAAGCTGTCATCCCTACTCCTGAGCGATTAGGTAAGTTGGTTCTAGTTTGTTCCTGTTAATATCCTTTGCGAGGAATTAATTGGTCTTTATATATTTACATCGATTATTGCTTCATCATTAATCCCCTCTCCTCTTTCAGGCTGATGATGAATCTCTCCGGGAGGCAAGAGCTACTCTCCGTCCCTGGGTGTCAGGTTTTGGGAGGAATGCGCCGTCTGGCGCACCCTATCTCCTTGATGGAGACATGGCTTCTCGCCTATTCCCGGGCTCTACTACTGCAGCAGTTCCACCGGAGACAGCGGCCCCGTTAATTGAGGTGGTTAGAGCAACCATTCTAACGGAGGAAGAGGTTTTATTGACGGAGGACGCGTTCTTTCTAGATCTGGACGACGAACCCATGGATGAGCAGGTAGGTGGTGATGAGTTGGTGGACCCCCTTTCACCCCGCACTCCTTCCTCTACTGCTTCCTTTCACGGCTTTGATAAACCTACGGCTTCTCCTCGAGGTCCCTCCGTTCCTGTACGACCCAAGGTGAAGCCACTACGTACCTTTAAGCCTTCAGCTTTGCCATTATCAGTGTCACCGGTCCCGGGACCCTCAAAGGATCCTGATGTTCATATTACTGTACCTAAAACCGTGACTACTAAAAAGACGAAGTCCGCTAAGTCCAGGGCTTCGTCAGCGGATCGGGCTCGGGAGCCCGCCTTATCCGCCACCATGGTCAGGGATATTGTGAAAGAGCAGATACAACAGCATCTACAACAACATTCTAGGACAAACCAAGGAGCTATGACGGAGCTCAAAGATATGGTAGCAAATCTGATCCGTTCCGGAACTCAGATACCTCCTCCTTCAGCTCCAGACGCATCGAAGTTACCCCCCTTTGATAAAAACAACCCTTGGAGGTTTGCCTTACATGCTCCATATATAGATGGTGCCATAACTCTGGGAGGGCATAGGCACCCGTCCTCTAGAGGACCTAGAATTTTACCCTCCGGGACTAGGATTCCCATTCAACGGCTTCATCCGATTGAAAGAACATGCCTTAGTTAGGTTAGACAAGGTACCGAAGGAAACGGTAATATTTCCTAAAGAGCAGGCCCAAGCTCTCTGGGCCAGGACGTTGTTGGACTGGGGGTGCACTAATTCCAAGCTCACCCCACACAAAGGAGCCTACACCATATTTACAGCTTCTCCAGTTATTACCTTGCCTATTACAGATAAAGTGGCAGGTCTTACTTTTCAAGCTATCATAGAAGGTTCTGCCATGCCGGCTCTTAAAGAGACGGACCCCACCTCCATGCTCATCCCGAGTACCGCTACTATCTGGGATGATGCCCCCTCTACTTTCATAGTAGGGAAGTTAGACCCAGACTGCGCCTCTAATCTGTTTTCCGAGAAGCTTCCCAAATTACCGGAAAATCTTCTCAAGACTGAGTTTGAGGCACGGAATAGGTTAGCTAGGTCTCTCCACTCCATTACCTCCATGGAGTCTCTAGCCTCGCTTTATCCGACTGAGACCTTGTTTCGGGTATTCACAAAGAACCTGTCTCTGTCCTTCCAAATCGACCTACACGAGTTTTGTTCGGCTCGGGTTAGTTGCAGGAAACACGTTCTATCTGAGGCCTTGATCAGGCATGAACCGAACAGACTGGTAGCTTCCCCCTGCTGGGGTAAGAACCTTTTTCCTTAGGAGGAGGTGAACAAGGTTCTACAAGACGCTGCGAGAGCAAACCAAAATTTGCAAGCGAGGTGGGTCCTCACTGCCAAAAAGAAGGTTGAAGCTCAAAAGCAAACCTTCTTCAGGAAGAAACAGAGGTTTGCCCCTTACAAGACGAGCCGAGGTCACTACCATCAATCGTCTGTTACCCACTCGTCATCACAGTCTCCCACTGCTTCGTCGACTCTACAACCGAAGCACCCTCAACAGGTGGTCTACCTCACTGCTCCCCCAGGTACCCAACCCAACCCCGTTTGGATGCCCTCACCCCCATACAACCCTAGCTACGAATCCTCAGGTCCCTTTCGTGGACACCAGAGAGGTAGCTACAGGGGTAGAGGACAGTTCCGTCAACGAGGCGGACCTAAGACAAAGGGTTCTCGAGGAGGGAAAGGACCTAGATTCACTCCCTCGCAATGATGTAGTCCCGGTAGGGGGGAGACTTTACCACTTTCGAGACCATTGGACCTTCAGTCCGTGGGCTCACAGCATAGTCTCCAAAGGCTTTGGGGTGGAAATGGTCACAAGGTTCTCCTCCTCCACCAGTGGCCTTCTTCCAGAAACCCACTACCATACTGAGAGAGTACACCACAGAGTTACTAAAGAAAAAAGCAATCAAACGGGTTCGATCGCTGAAGTTCCAAGGCCGCCTGTTCACAGTTCCGAAGAAAGGCTCGTCGGCATTGAGAGTGGTCCTGGACTTGTCAAAACTAAATTCTTACATCCTCTGCGACAGGTTCCGGATGTTGACTATCTCTCAGGTACGGACCTTACTTCCCCGTGGGGCCGTCACCACTTCTATCGATCTTACCGATGCCTATTATCACGTACCAATAGCTCGAAACTTCTCTCCTTACCTAGGTTTCCGTCTAGGCAGGAAAGCCTTTGCGTTCAAAGTCATGCCCTTCAGCCTCAACATTGCACCCAGGATATTCACGAAACTGGGAGAGACAGTGTTAGAACAACTCAGGAACCAAGGGATTCAGATCGTTGCTTATCTGGACGATTGGCTCATTTGGGCTCGGTCGGCCCTGGAATGCAACAGAGCTACGAAGAAAGTACTTCGTTTTCTCGCCAACCTGGGATTTCGTGTCAATCTCCGAAAATCCCGCCTACTACCATCAGACCACTTCGAATGGTTAGGCATACAGTGGGACCTTGCACAGCACAAGCTGTCTCTACCTCCCAAAAAGGTAAGAGAAATAGCTTCCAAGATCAAGAATTTTCTCAAACACAAACAGGTGTCCAGAAGAGCCTTAGAAAGAATCCTCGGCCTTCTTCAATTCGCTTCAGTAACAGATCGACTATTGAAAGCCAAACTCAAAGACATCAATCGAGTTTGGAGAAAGAGAGCCACAGTACCTTTAAGAGACAAGGTCTCGAAGATCCCCTCTGTCTTGAAAATGAGACTACAGCCATGGTCCGAACCGAAGAACCTCTTCAAATCGGTTCCTCTTCAATTCCCACCCCCACAAGTGACAATTCATACAGACGCGTCTCTGAGTGGATGGAGGGGTTACTACGAACATCAGATGTTTCAGGGCTCTTGATCACCCGCCATGAAACACTTCCATATCAATGTTCTCGAAGCCATGGCAGTGTTCTTGACCTTGAAGAGACTCTCTCCTCCGAGGTCGACCCACATCAGAGTAGTGTCAGACAGCACAGCCGTATTACACTGCATCAACAGAGGAGGATCCAAGTCGCTCAACCTGAATCAGATCCTGGTCACTATCTTCGCCTTGGCAACAGAAAAGAACTTGTTCCTGTCAGCAACTCACCTAGCGGGAGTCCAGAATGTGATAGCGGACTCACTATCCAGGAGGAAACCACTGGAATCAGAATGGTCTCTGGACATAATTTCATTCCGGTGGATACTCAGACTGGTTCCGGGCCTCCAGATAGATCTATTCGCAACTCAGATGAATCACAAACTTCCGTGTTATGTGACACCAAACATGGACCCTCAGGCTTATGCCATAGATGCATTAACCCTGGATTGGAACCATTGGAGGAGGAATTACCTATTTCCACCAGTGAATCTTCTAATGAAAGTATTGCACAAACTACGCTCCTTCCGGGGGGCAGTGGCCTTAGTAGCACCTCACTGGCCAAAGAGCAGTTGGTTTCCTCTCCTCCTCGAGTTTAAACTCCGACCCTTCCGGATTCCATTCCCCAAACTGACCCAAGTAATCCAAACACAGACTGTGTCAGATTCCTCAAGGATAGCCAAAATCCTAACTTTGTGGACTTCATGAAGTTTGCAGCTCGTAAAGACGCAAACATTGACCCCGAAAACGTTCTCTTCATCGAAGCGGACAAAAGGGACTCAACAATTCGTCAATATGATTCGGCTGTTAAGAAATTAGCAGATATCCTAAAGAATTCAGACCATACTCGTATGACTCCGAATTTAGCCATCTCGTTTTTTAGGTTCCTATTTGACAAGGGCCTGGCAGCTAGCACTATAACCACCATCAAGTCAGCTTTGAAGAAGATCTTCCTTGTTGGGTTTAACATTAACCTGGCGGATTCCTATTTCTCATCTATTCTAAAAGCGTGTGCTAGGCTTCGACCTTTGGATCGGCCACAAAAAGTCTCTTTGTCTCTGAACAATGTCCTCAAACTTGCGTCAGACACAGACAATGAGACCTGCTCTTATATCACTTTGCTTAGGAAGACTCTATTTCTAACAGCTATGGCCTCAGGTGCTAGAATCTCAGAACTAGCAGCTCTCTCACGTAACCCGGAAAACATAGATTTCCTCCCTACAGGCGAAGTACTTCTTTCTCCAGACAGAGCTTTCCTAGCTAAAAATGAGGACCCGCAAAATAGGTGGTCCCCTTGGAAGATTATCTCTCTTCCCCAGGATCCTTCGCTGTGTCCAGTCACTACTCTCAGGACCTTTTTAGCTAGATCTGCCACCCGCTCGTCTGGCCCCTTATTTATCAGGGAACAAGGGAGTACTATGACCATTCAATGTATCAGACAACAAATCCTCTACTTCATTAAACATGCTAACCCGGATTCATTCCCCCATGCTCATGATATACGGTCAATAGCTACCTCCATCAATTACTTCCAGAACATGGACTTTGATGACCTTAAAAATATACGGATTGGAAATCTCCTATGGTTTTCAAACGCCACTATCTAAAGAACTTACAGGCCCTTAAATACCCTACGGTTGCAGCAGGGAGTCTTATCTCTCCCCATTAATCTCTGATTATTTCTTTATTCCATCTCTTCTCTCCTCCCTCCTACCCACCTCTCACACCACGTCGCCACTCTCCTGGGTGGTTCGTTAGCCCTAAGTTATTTACCATGTTTAATTCCTATGATTTAACTGTTATTGTATTTACCATTCCTTTAATGTTTAGATATGCTTAGACATGTAAGATTGATACCTTTTGCGACTTGACACTCAGGTGATTCCTTGTCTTCATAATTATTTTAGCCTTACGTCCCCTATGTCTTTGGATAGTTTGTAATTTTATGTTTACTTACAGTATTATATTCTTGGCTTACATGGTGTTTGTTTTCTCCTTATTATGTTATTATTGTATTGGGCTTGGAAGGCATTCTCTGGTACATTTTCACCGGCCGTCACAGGCCGCCCCAGAAAAGGGATTTTGACGAAGGAAAAATCTATTTCTGGGAAGAGGCCTGTGATGCCTGTTGAAACCCTTCCCGGTTGTTTGGTACGGACCCACCCCCTTTTTTCCTTGCCAAGCCATATGTTCTTGCAGAAGGATGTCCTGGAGGGCGCGCGTGGTAGGTGTCGGTGGGGTAGTCCAAATGTGTTCTCTAGGGCCTGTCACGGCCCTCCCCATTGATGAAGGGATTATCTAAATGGAAGACAGCGTGTGAATAGTGGTTTTCACACGCCCTTGTTGTATACATGACACCCACAAGGTGATTGCGCGAGGGTAGTAACCTCTGCATTCCATGCTTTTATCTTTCTCTAGTATATTTGGAAGATTTATATTAGAAAAGTGTAAAGAAGGACCCTTTTCACCGGGCGTCATAGGCCTCTTCCCAGAAATAGATTTTTCCTTTGTCAAAATCCCTTAAATGAAAATTGTTCCAACACGAATACTTACCTCGAACTACTTTCTTAGAAGTTACTAGTAACCTCCTCTCTACCGACCAGAGTTTTGTGTAGTTTACCCCCCACCCCGCTTTCTAAGGAGGCCTACCCCCGGCATTAAGGAATGTGCCCCGAGGGTAGGCTTATCGTAGGTCGATGTCCGGCTGGGTCAGCCTCATCAGTAAGTTCTCTGGTCGTGACGTGTAAACACGTTGCCCTCGTTCTCTATCGATCCTTTGTGTGCGTTCTAGTGCCCCACGTGTTCCCCGCGTGGTAACTTGTGTATTCCAGTGTACTTTTCCCGGGTGTTCCTGTGTGTTCACCTTCCACCCGTGTGCTTACCCAGTGTATTCATTGATTCCCTTCGTGCTTGTGTCTTGCGTTGTGTGCATTATGGAGCAAATCCGCCGTTGTCCGGGGCCTAGAGCTGGTAAATCGTGTGGAGCGTTCCTCTCCAAGCCTGAAGTGGATCCTCACTCCCTTTGCTCCTCCTGTAGGGGAAGGGTTTGTTCGTCAGCAGATACGTGCCCCGAGTGTGTAGACTGGAGCGATATCCAGTGGGTACGGTACGAAAAAGAGAAAGTCGGCGAAACGTTCCCCCAGGAAAGCTAGTGTTACTAAGCCGCTACCATCACCCAGTGAGCGGTCCGACGGGGCCTCTGTTTCGCCGTCCCCTACACAGAGTAGGGGACGAGGTAAGTCTGGTGTAGAGAAAGAACAAGGCGTCCTTCCCCAGGAACCTAGTGAAAGTGCAGTGCCTATTGCGGGCCCTTCTAGGGCTAGTGAAGAACCCAGTAGTGCGTCCGGAGAGTCGGCCCTTGGGCTGGGGGGGGCACGCGTCCTCCGATGACCCCTTGTGGGGTAGTAACGCGGTGTCTGTATCTTCGCCGCCCTCGTGGGCCTGTGCTTCTGGGTCTTCGTTAGGCGGAGACAACCAGAAGAAGTTACGACCTTCGGGTAATGATGCCTTCGGTTGGAGGCTTCCGAAGACGCCGGGGAGGTCACCCTTCAGGATGGAAGTGGCCCTGGACCCCTGGCTCCCTGGCATGGAGCATTTTGAATCGTTCCCGGCCCCCCTCACGGAAGTCCCCGAAGATTTCCTCCAGCCGTCGACCTCGGGCGCTCAACGCGCGAAGAAGTCCCCCGCAGTCCCCGCTACCGGCCGACATGCGATAAGCTCAGTGTCGTCGGGTTCGTCGGATGTTTATTTTTCGTCTGAGGAGGAAGTCAGGGTAAAACACAGTCGGAGGAGGGAGCGGTCCAGGAGCAAGCGTTCCCGTTCGAGGTCGCGCTCCCGGTACAGTAGCAAGCGCTCCCACTCAGGGCGTAAGTATAGGAGGAGTAGGTCTCCTGATGGCGACTGGGTCTTCGTACCCCGGGACTCAAAGGTGCTTTGTTCCCCGGACCGCCGGTCCAGAGAGTGTTCGCCAAGGATGCCGCCCTCAAAACACGACCTTGACCCTCGCGACCTAGCTCGCAGGAAGGTCTCTACAAGAAGGCATAAGTCCTCGAAGCCTCCGGTTCACCCCGCCCAGCGGGGGGAAACGCGCTTCTTGTCGGGCGGCCTGGCCGAACCAGCCCAGCTGGTGCGGCCTTCGGGTCGGAAGGAACGGTTCCCGCTGTCGGGTCAGCCCACGGGAACCGCGTCCTCGGCACCCAGAGCCCTTGGGCGGACGAGAGTCCCCGCTGAACCAGCGATGCCTGCGTTAACCCAGGCCCCTGGTGCGGACGTCCCCGCAGATGAAATCCAGTACCTCGGTAGGACCGCACCCCTGGCACCAAGAGCTAGACGTCCAGTCGGCGTGCCCGGTAACCCAGCTCCCCGGCCCCAAGCCGAGACCTCGGCTGACGGAAGGGAGGGTTCACCAACGGAGGACTCGGCCTATAGGAGGGTGGTTGGCCTTATCAGAAGACACCACAAAATCGAGGAACCTTCAGCTACAGACGAGGATTACTGGAGGTCAAGCCTATTAAGAATTATGCAGACCCCTACCCAGCCTAAGACGTCTCTAGCACTGCCTCTAGCCCGAGATCTGGTCCTAGGGCAGGAGTATGTAGACAAGGTGGTGGCCATTAATGCCGAAGCCCCCAAAACCCAGAGTTCCTCAAAATTGCTACAGGGCCTCAGAACCCAAGGCAAAGTATATGTGCCAGAAGGGCGTCGCCCTGGCCCCTGTAAGGTGGAGTCATCCATCGACATCCTGAGTCAGGGCGTCTCAGATGATAGGGCCTCTTCGGCCCCGGTCTGTTTCTCGCCAGCAGAGGCCTCCATGATGGAGGAGATGTCGAGACATTTAGTGAACGTCTCCTCTTGGCTGGACTGGTGGGCTTCCACCTTGGTAGGGGTACAAGCCTCGTTCGACCCCGCGGACCCTGACCAGCAAGGCCTCCTGAGAGACCTTATTACCTCCGGGGGTAAAACCCTTAAATTTTTAACGTACCAGTCGCTCGCCCTGACGGCTAACTGGGTACTCCGTAAGAGAGACACCGTACTGACGAAGGTGTCCCGGAAGGTACCAGACAGGGAAGCGCGGGCCATACGGAGCTTACCCTTGTGGGGAGAGTCCTTGTTTCCCCTGAAGGAACTAGAGGCCATCACGGAGAAGGTCTCGAAGAAGAAAGAGTCTATCAACCCCAGACCTACGCCTTCGAGGAGACCGCCCTACAAGAGGTCCGTCTCGGATAGTGCCGCGACGTCCCAGGCCTCTCCCAGCACTACGAGGAGAGAGGCTCCCTCTTCCTCCTGGTCCGCAACACCTCAGCCCCCCCGCAGGGGAGCCCCAGCGCCTTCAAGCTCCTTCAGCTCGGGTTACTCTGCCTCTAGGAGAGGCCGATCAGGCCGCTCCTCCAGAAGAAGATAGGGTGGGAGGCCCCCTATCCCCGCCCAAGCCTCGGGTTGGGGGATGCCTCAGACTTCATTGGCAAGCATGGAAGGCTCACAGAGCAGAGCCTTGGACAGTGTCCGTACTTAAGGAGGGCTACAGACTTCCGTTCTTAACAGAACCACCCCCTCTTATCCCGGCCAGCCGGGCGGAATGGCTAGCTCCCAGAGACCCGTTAAAGAGGACCGCCCTTCAAGAGGAGGTGTCCTCCATGTTAGAGAAGGGCGCCATGGAAGAAGTTCTTCTCCCAGGGCCAGGTTTCTACAGTCGTCTGTTCCTGGTAGAAAAAGCGACGGGGGGGTGGAGACCGGTTATAGATCTGTCGGGTCTCAACAAATTCATCAAGAAGACGGACTTCAAAATGGACACTCCGAAGTCAGTCCTGCTGTCCTTGAGGGAGAAAGATTACATGATGACCATAGACCTCAAGGACGCATACTTCCAAATTCCGATCCACCCCTCGAGTCGAAAGTTCCTCCGGGTGAAATGGGGCTCCCAGATCCTGCAATTCAGGACCCTTTGCTTCGGACTGTCAACAGCGCCCCAGGTGTTCACGAGAGTCTTCACGACTGTCTCAGTGTGGGCTCACGAACGAGGCATTCGCCTCATCCGATACTTGGACGACTGGTTGCTTCTTTCCGCCCCAAAGGGCCTCTTGGAGGAACAAGGGATGAAACTCCTCCAGTTTTGCAAGGATCTGGGGATCGTAATCAACCCGAAGAAGTCAAACCTATCCCCATCCACCAGAATGAACTACTTGGGAATGACTTTGGATACCATTCTGGGAAAAGCCTTCCCTTCAAAGGACAGAATAAGAAACCTCATGAATATCATTCAGCCGTTCCTGTCAGAGCGTCCCAAGAGAGCGAAAGACTGGCAGAAGCTGATAGGTCACCTGGTCTCATTGGAGAAACTAGTTCCCCAAGGGAGGGTAAGGTTCAGAGCCATACAATGGAACCTGAAGAACCTCTGGTGCCAACTGGTCTCACAACAGGTTCTAATCCCAGTCCTACCAAACACGAGACCCTCCCTGGAATGGTGGCATTGCCGGTCGAACTCACTCAAGGGGATGCCCTTCGGGAGCGATCCACCCGAGTTACTTCTGTTCACAGACGCCTCCAACCAAGGGTGGGGAGCCCATCTCCTCGACGAAACAGCACGAGGGACCTGGTTGGACGGGGAGAAAGAACTCCACATCAATGTCCTGGAGTTGAAGGCAGTCCAGAAGGCTTGCCTACACTTCGCGAGTCTGATGAAGGGAAACACCGTGGCGTTCATGTGCGACAACGCCACGGTAGTGGCATACATAAAGAAACAAGGAGGCTTGAAGTCAAAGGAGTTGTGCGATCTCACCATAGAAATCCTAGATTGGGCAGAAGAGAACCAAGTGGTATTGTTAGCAAGGTTCATTCCCGGGAAGAAAAACGTACTGGCCGACGGCCTCAGCAGAGTAGGCCAGATAGTAGGGACAGAATGGTCCCTTCTCCCGGAAGTAGCCAAGCTCATCATCCAACGTTGGGGTTCCCCAGTGATGGACCTCTTTGCAACAAAACTCAACGCCCAACTCCCCGTATATTGCTCCTGTGCCAGACCCGAAAGCAGCCTTAGAAGACGCCTTTCAGCACAAGTGGGACAATCTAGATGTGTACGCTTTTCCCCCCTTCACGTTGATAAGGCAAGTGCTCAACAGAGTAAGGACAGCCCGAAACCTAAAGATGACTTTGGTAGCGCCCTGGTGGCCGGAGAGAGAGTGGTTCGCAGACCTAAAAGACCTAACGAGTCAACCACTGTGGACTCTGCCCGACAGGTCAGACCTTCTGCATCAACCTCATTTTCTCAGGCTCCACGACAACCCACTCTCCCTACGTCTTCACGCCTGGAGACTATCGAGCGGCTCCTGAAGAAAGAAGGATATTCTTCGTCCACGGCTAAGAGAATGTCTCTATACCTGAGAAAGTCGTCAGCCGCGGTCTACCAGGCTAAGTGGGCCTCCTTCACAAAGTGGTGCTCTGAGAGGCACATTAAACCTCTTAAGGCCTCTGTCCCAGACATAGCAGATTTTCTGGTGTTTCTTAGAGACAAGGTGGGGATGTCAATCCCAGCCATAAAAGGAGTTCGGGCCGCCTTAGGCCAAGTCTTCCTCCTGAAGGGCATCGACCTGGGGGCCTCGAGACACATAGCGATGCTTGTCAAGAGTTTCGAGCAGTCCTGCCCCCCACAGGCGAGTAGGGTGCCCCAGTGGGATTTAGCCAAGGTCCTGAAGATGTTGTGTCGTCCCCCCTTTGAACCTTTGAAGGATATCGTGGACAGAGATCTCACCCTCAAGGCCGTCTTCTTGCTGGCCTTGGCGTCCGCTAAGAGAGTGGGTGGGATCCATGGTCTGTCATATGACGTTTCTCATTCGAAGGGGTGGAAAGAAGTATCCTTCAAGTTCGTGCCTTCTTTTGTGGCTAAGACTCAGAACCCAGCAGTCTGGGATCCGAAGTTCGAAGGTTTCTTAATTCCTGCCATCCCTAGGACGGGTAATGCAGAAGATTTAGAATTATGCCCTGTACGGACAATTAGAAAATACCTGGAAAGAACAGCTCATCTCCGCCCAGGCATCAAGAGCCTCTTCGTATCCACTCATATTAATAAGAAACAAGTTTCCAAGAACACCATTTCCTTCTGGTTGAGACAAGTTATTGCCAGAGCCTACAAGGAAGATGGCATAGCAGTGCCAGGCACCCCCCGACCTCATGACATCAGGGGCCTGAGCACTTCCTTAGCCTTTGAGAAAAACATGGCAGTGGGTCAGATCCTGCGAGCAGGTACTTGGTCGAACCAGTCAACCTTTACTGCCCATTACCTCAAGGACTACTTGAGGAAGTCCTTAGACGGGTTCTCCATTGGAACAGTCATCTCCGCCCTCCAAGCGGTGTAACGGTAAAAGCCCGAGGCGCAATCAAGGCTAGCAACCGGTAGGCACAAGTGCGGTTTCCTTCCTCCTACCCAGTTGCTTCCTAGTCTCTTCGGGGAGTACCAACTGATACCATTGGATAACACATTCTTCACGACTACGCTACTGGAAGGAGCTTCAGAAGAAGTTTTTCAAAGGGTGAGTACTTAGACACTAACGTGAACTCTTGTGTAGTTACCCTCACATCCGTTTTCTAGTAGGTCCCGTTATCCCTGGGCCTCTTGGCCTCCACGTCCCGGGTCAGGGGGTCAGAATAGCACTCCCGCCTCCTAAAGTGTAAGTCTCCTAAGAAAGTAGTTCGAGGTAAGTATTCGTGTTGGAACAAATCAAAAATTTTAAGTAATTTTTATTTTTCCTAACATACTTACCGAGAACTACTTTCGGGTAATGGCCCTCCCTTCCTTCCCCGAGTGCCTCTCTTCCCTTGCTAGCATTGTGCTAATCCAATAGAACTTACTGATGAGGCTGACCCGGCCGGACATCGACCTACGATAAGCCTACCCTCGGGGCACATTCCTTAATGCCGGGGGTAGGCCTCCTTAGAAAGCGGGGGGGGGGGTAAACTACACAAAACTCTGGTCGGTAGAGAGGAGGTTACTAGTAACTCCTAAGAAAGTAGTTCTCGATAAGTATGTTAGGAAAAATAAAAATTACTTAAAATTTTTATATTTAGCACCCCTTTTGCATATTGTACAAGCAAGAGAAAAAATACTAGCTACATGCAAGATAAACCACTACAGTTACAAAACGGAACATTAAAATCCTAACAAAACATGACTGCAGAATCCTCAATGCCCGAATTCTTTACTGAAAACTTCCCCAATGTTAATAATCAATGGCCTTAATATTGACCAGTCATGCTCTGCCGTCAAATCTGCTTTTAAGAACGGCAGCTAAAACTGAAGAATGGCATGCCAAAATACAGCTGTGGGCCTGTGTCTATCTTCCCTCATTACTTACAATCACAACATCACATTTAAGGGACAGCATGAAAAGTATTGCACTTTACTTAATTCAACACCTCATTACAGTTATTTCCTTGATTGTAGGACTCTAACATACTATAAGCTAATTCTTTTCCTTCATCTCACTCATATCATGAATATAGAAAACTCAGTCACCATAAACCTTTTTTTTTCTGCAGGAGTCTCATATCTCCAATCGGCAGGATTGCCAGTCATCCCAATCTCTTTTACAAGTTGGCCCTTATCAGTCTAACAATGAAGGTATCCATGAGTCATTGCAGACCTTCAGTTATAACAATTAAACAGACCACTACACACTAGTAACAGGCAATACCCTAATTCTCTCTCCCTTACACTCCCTACTGAGTGTAGGGTCTGCTGTCAATACCTGGAAAGGAACAATAACAGATTAAGACATTTTTGGAAAGAGGGGCTTGAGGGATACAAAAGAAAATTAAAATCAAATATGTTCCATACACACAAACCACTAAAGTTTTCTTAGACACAAACCCTTATATATTGCATTCCCCCCCATTAGCCCTCAAGCCCATCCAAAAAATGCCTCATAACTGACAGCAGCACCCCACACAAACTGTACATTCACGTGAAAAAAAATCTTACCTTGCAAAAAAAAATAAGCTCAGTAAAAAAGGTAGGATGATCAACTAAAGATTTAATTCATCATCCCTTCCTTCTGTTACATATCAAATTACAGTATATCAATTTACATTGGGTACAATACATTTTTTCATAACAAAAAGCAACAGGAATAGACAAACTATCAGACAATATGGAAACACAGTACTTAAAAACAAAAAATTTGATTACCGTCTATTCCTCCCAACAATGCTTCAATGACGTTCAATATAAAAAAAATTTAATTATATTTACACAAACAATTTGGTATTACAGGAATACATTCAGGATCTATCAAGAAAAAAAATTACATTCATTGCAGTCCAAAATCAATTTAAAAGCATACAAAACTCATTGATTTTGGACTACAGGTATTACATGATAATAGCAATTTATTGAATTTATTATAACTGTCACGGCCAAGGTCAATTTTCAGTACAACAATAAATGCAACAGTTACAGAAACCGTGACTAAATAAATATTTCCTCACACCACGTGTCCCTTTCTCAGCCTTTCAAATACCTAATGTGGGAATTACAATATAACTAATAAGAAAAAAAAAGGATAATTATTATCAAAACTTCCTTCAAAAACTGTACAAAGATTAATTCCGTGGGAGATTTATAGTAGTTCTTCTGAGTCTCAAAATTCTGTCTCGGGACATGCGCCGGGATTCAGCAATCTGCTGGCGAGCCATATTAATTTCTCGCAGCACAGGAGACAGGCTAAGCCGGCGACTCTCTAGATATAGGCTGGGTGTCTTCAATCGATCGATAACCTCGCATAACAGTTGGTATCTGCGGGTGATCGACATACTTTGAGGTAAACCAGAGACAGAATCCGTAGACTCAGAAGAGGACAATAAAAATCCCGAAAAATCAGGCGATGACTCGGGGCAACGTTGTGTTTCGGGCGACCCAAACAGTGTTGTAGCGTTCAGGTTAGATACACCTGACTGTGCCACTTCAGCCTCGAACTCTGACCGGTGTTTTAACCTACCATCAGAATGTAGGAAAGGGTGTGTATTCTGAGGTGACTCAGGAATGGAGGATGGTTCTCTTTCTATAATATTCGTCTGGTCAGTGAGACGAGATCTCCACTCCAGGACTTGAGGCTGAACTAAAGGTAGGTCAAGAACAGGACCTTTTGACCTAGTCCATGGGGGACTAAATCCACTAAAGGTGGGATCTTCAGGCGACAGTCGGTCGTCACAATCGGTTGGCAAAAAGCCGAGAAAGTCTATCCGGATGAATAGATACTGCCGATTCAGAAAGAGGGCTTTCTAAAGTAGCAGGTCTTGACCAATCTGGACTGGAACTCTTAGAACCAACAGAAGGTAGTTCCAATAATGGAATACTGGAAACTTCCCAGAATTCCCAACTCCCCAGAGGATGAACGATACCTTCCTCTCGGAAAGAAGCAGCTAAGAACTGGGGCGTTGGCAATTCAGGAACAGGACAGTGAACCACCGACTCGGGAGACAAAATAGGAGTTTTACACATTTCAGTGGGGCTGTTCTCCCCTAGTTGGAGGACCAAATGATCTCGAAACGATTCAGGCTTTAACACAGGAGTCTCATCACAATTTTCCGGAGGATATAACCAAGCATCCAGTGCTTTCTTTCTCTCGTAAGTCCTAGCTGGCTTAAGAATGGGCTTAGGCTGAGTAGTAGCCCTAGTAGGATGGTGACTTTTCCTCTGTCGTCGGGACTTTTTACAATCTCGAGACAAAAGGTAGGACGCCACTACTGCAGCCACCCCATAGGAGTTGCCATCCCTACTAGAACCAGAACTCTCAGAGACTTCAGAAGAAGCAGGACTGTCATCCATGAGTTCTGGACTATTCAGAGTCTCTGTTACAGGATCAGGACCCTTCGGATACCAAAGAAAGTGCCTCTTAAGATAAACTGGAGGTTCAAACCAGGCCTTTAACTGGATATGGTGAGCTCTTACCAGTTCACCATCAGGCAGTCTCTGCAGCTCATAGGTGACCTTATTTTCTCGTGTACCTTAGTAACACGGAATACCACCTCAAACCTAGGGATGAGCTTGTTCATCAGAAGGTGTCCCAACAGATGCACCTTCTTAAGCACCAGAGAACCCTCTTTAAACGGTTTGTACCGAGGATGTCCTTCAGCCCATGGGTCTCTCGTTTCTGCTGATAGCAACGGGATACTATCAACATCGTGAGCACCCTTCAGTATGTTCTCAGCTGGAGTACAGCCAATCTCAGTGTGGTGGGAATGGTTGTAGCTGAGAACTGCTCGGGATAAGAACTGGTCCCACTTCCGAGATTCCCCAGAAATCACCCTCAGTAACTCACCAATGGTACGATTCACTCGCTCCACTGCACCATTACTAGAGGGTTTATACGGAGTTGTTTTCACATGTACAACATTGTACCGCTCCAACAACTCAGTAAATTCCTGGGAAATAAACTCAGGGCCGTTATCAGTCAATATCCGGACTGGAACACGAGGAATAACAGAAAAAACTCGGTCTTCAAGCGCCTGGCATATCGTACTGCTCTTCTTATTCCTTATGGGTACTGCCGTCACCCACTTGGAATAATGGTCGACTACCATCAGACACCCAATAAAACCAGTACTGGTTGTTGGGAGACTCACAAGATCCATAGCAACCAATTCAAAGGGAGAAGAGATCACTATTTTCAAGGTCGGCGGGGCGACCACCTCCCTTGAGACCTTACAAGTCTGACATTCCCAACACGTCCGGCACATATCTCTGATTACATTAATCAAAGATCTGTGGCAGACGAGTCGACGGAGCATTGCAATCATTTTTCCGATCCCCCAGTGAGCATTCTGGTGGTGTGTGTCGGCAACTAGGTCAATCAGGACATTGAAGGTGACTACTGGGACTACTGAGCCGTCTGGGTTCCGCTTCACTAGCAAACCCTGGTGAACTTCCAGGTTCGACCAACATCTCCTATAGGGTAGACAGGAGCGTGGAACTCGAGATGCAGGAACCCCAGAGTAGATCATCTTAATGACAGATTGAATCTGTCGATGATCTCCTTGGATCTTGGACACCTGACTAAAGGACAGAAGAGCATTTCCGGAGAACACTCCCTGATCAGATTCAGGATCAGTTACCTTCATAACAGTGGTCTCAGTATGCACGGAGGAGACTGAGAGTACCTTGGGAGACAACTGAAGAACAGTAGTGTGGTCATACACCAACTGTTCTCGTGGTGAATCCAGTGTCAGGTAGGCTGCGTCCAGTGTATTCCTACCAAGAACAAAACAAATGTTAACGTCATTGGCAGCTACCACCGCATAGTTAAACAGCGGTAGCCTCCACCCAGAAGGACACTTCACCTCTAACTGGACGTAGCCTAGAATGCTGGTGCTGGAACCAGTCAACCCCTCTAGCTGTTCTCCTGACAGTACCTGGTACTCTATGCCAAGTTGGCTCAGTACAGACTCACTTACTAGACAAACCTGTGCTCCTGTATCAACAAGAGCACAAAATAAGGTCTCCTGCATCATTACTATTCCTACTGCCGAGTGTTGAGACACATGGGTACAACTGGACTGACGAGGTGCCTTTTCTGTCACGTACTGGATTACAGGACAATCCTCCGGCGCTTCCTGATCATCAGTGATCAAGCCCTCAGCGTCAGGAACACGAGATTTTACCTCCGCCTTATGGCCCAGAATCACGTCAGTTGGAGGGACGTAATTGCGGAGCTCGATCAGAGGGTTAAAATGCACTCCAGACAGACACTGAAGATGCAGACACTGAGGCTCAGTCACGGATGGATCACGATAGACTACGGGACAAGTGGGACCCCAATGGACCCAGATTTCCAGGTTCAATAACTTTGATGCTGCCAATAGCAACTCCAGAGCTGGGACTGTACCTGGAAATCTCATTGCCTTGATCCTGTTCCTGCTGGTCTTGTCCAGTTTGAAGCCTAGTCAACCGGGTGCGACACCTGACCCTTCTGTCCAGCAGTTCACGACTAGCTCCAAGGATTCGATGAGAGAATCTGGACCACCACGAACCTCCTTATACAAGGCCAGTCCAGTAGTCAACTTTGGAGTGCTGGGTTCAGTAGCAAACAGACAGTCAGTTAATGCGGGCCAGCGGGATAACCAGTCAGCGGCGGCATTCTGATCTCCTGGAAAGTAATTAACAATAAAGTTAAATTCGGACAGGTCCTCCAGTGTCCGTGCTAGACGACTGTCCACCATCTTCATGTCATGAAGGTACATCCGGGGACGGTGATCAGAATGGATCACGAAGAACTGACCATAAAGGAAGGCCCTGAAGGTTTTCACTCCCCATCGCAGAGCAGCCAACTCACGCTCAATGGTAGAGTAACGGGTCTCGCTGTCAAGGAAAGTCATGGAGTCGTACGCTATCACCCGATGCTCCCCTGGATGCTCCAAGGACTCCTGGCACAGACAAGCACCAGCACCTTCACCTTCACCCGAAGCGTCGACAAAACAACTCCAAGGGTTTAGCATCAGCAGAGTAGTGAGGGTATAACAACATAATGTCCTCTTTGATCAGTTCCTTCAAGCGCACAAAGGCACTGTCCATTTATGCAGTCCACTTCAGTTTCCTAGTTCCTTGAGATTTTCGTCCTCCAGTCTTGCAGATAATGGTTTGGCTATCTGTGAGCACATGGGGATAGACTTCCGTTTGAAGTTGACCAGTCCCAGGAATCCCCGTAGCTCACGCACAGAGGTCGGTTTTAGGGAAGTCTTCCACTTTCTGGATGTATTCTGGTAGCTTACGCATACCAGAACGTCCAACCAGATGACCCAGATACTGGACCTCGGCTTGAACCCAAGAACACTTCCCGAGTTTTATCTTGAGTCCGTGCTTCTGGAGAGTAGCCAAAACTTGTTCTACCAGTTTCAGGTGTTCCTCAAAAGAAGACCCAAGTATCAAAATGTCGTCAATGTAGACAACAACCTTGGCTTTCGGGAACTCTTGGAGAATACTCTGCATTTCTCTCTGGAACACTGCAGGTGCATTTTTCAGTCCAAACGAGAAGCGTCTGAACTGCCAATGTCCAAAGGCGGTAGAGAAAGCCGTATATTCCTTACTGTCCTCTGCCAGCGGTAACTGGCAGTATCCACGAACCAGGTCAAGGGTTGTAAAGTATTTGACTCCTTGAAGTCCAAATACGGAATCGGCCATGTTAGGCATCGGGAACTTATCAGAGACAGTCACCTTATTCAGTCTACGGTAGTCCACACACAACCGTATACTACAGTGAACTCTCGCTACTTCGCGGTTCGACCATCGCGGATTCACCACTTCGCGAGTTTTTTCCATAACCCATATATATATACATATCGCGGATTTTCCGGAAATTTCGAAAATACCGCGATATCTGAAGACCCCAAATACGATATTTCGTTACCTGTAATTCCATTAATACTGTAATTAGTAATATCTGCTCTTACTGATTGTTCATTGCATTACATATGACATATAATTAAGCATAGAAAGAAATAAAACACGAAAAGAGAATGTGATCATACGATAATTCAGTACTGTATACAGTACGTAGTAAAATTAAATCGAACATGAAACGCAAATCAGATGCAGTCATACCATATTAGAATGGTGTAAGGCTGCTGATGGCTACTAGTGTACTACAAATGTAATGGATGTGCTTCTTTTCCAAGAATCTTTTGTATGTATACGTACGTAGTACGAGAGAGAGAGAGAGAGAGAGAGAGAGAGAGAGAGAGGAGAGAGAGAGAGAGAGAGAGAGAGAGAGAGAGAGGAGAGAGAGAGAGAGAGAGAGAGAGAGAGAGAGAGAGAGAGAGAGAGAGAGAGAGAGAGAGAGAGAGAGAGAGAGAGAGAGAGAGAGAGAGAGAGAGAGAGAGAGAGAGAGAGAGAGAGAGAGAGAGAGAGAAGAGAGAGAGGAGAGAGAGAGAGAGAGAGAGAGAGATATCCTACAACAAAAGCGTAAAATAGCGTACGTAAAGCTGTATTATTAATATTATTATTATTATTATTGTTGTCTGTTAATAAAATTATTATTGTTATTATTATTATTATTATTATTATTATTATTATTATTATCATTATTATTATCATTATTTATTATTATTATTATTATTACTGTACAGTATACGCGGGGTATCTTGTACTTTGAATTGGTAACCTACGTATCATATAAGACTGGTTGTGATTGGTTCAAGCGCTGATAGATGACGAATCAGAACTCAAGTTTTGTTATCTAGCCTGTGATTGGTGTTTTGCCGGCATATCCAACTTCCAGCCTCTGTTCGCGGCCACTTTCTCTTACGCCGTATCGCTGAGTAGACGTTGTTAAGTTTGTGAACTTTAATCTGTGCTGTGCGCGACTGTTTTAAGTTGAACTCTTTGTTGAACTTTCTGTTACTGTAAATCCTACTGTACAATGGCTCCCAAGCATTCTGCTTCTACTAAGGCTGGTAGTGAGCCTAAACGCCACCGAAGGATGATGACGATTGCTGAGAAGGTGACACTTCTCGATATGTTGAAAGACGGTAGAAGTTACGCGGCCGCAGCCCGCCATTTTGGAATCAATGAATCCACTGTTCGCTATATCAAGAAGGACGAGGCGAACATTAGAAAGACGGCTGCAATCACCTTTAGCAGATCAGCGAAGCGAGTCGTTACCACGCGTAATAAAACGATCATACGCATGGAAGGTGCTTTAGCTGTGTGGATTGCCGACTGCCGGAAGAAGAGCATAGCCTTGGATACGAACACCATCCGAACAAAGGCTTTGAGCTTGTATGAGAATTTTGCGGCAAAGGAACCTCAAGACGACGATGGCAACCATGCTGAAGAAGATGATGATGCAGATGAACCTCAACCAGGGACATCCACTGATTCCCAGCGTCAGAAACAACGTTTTTCCGCCAGCAAAGGATGGTTCGCGAAGTTTCAGAAACGCTTCGCCCTGAAAAGCGTTTCCCTGCATGGGGAGTCTGCTTCGGCTGACACTGCCGCTGCTGAAACTTACGTGAACCAGACGTTCAAGAATATTATCGCCGAAGGTGGGATACAAGTCGGAACAAGTCTTTAATATGGATGAGACCGGGCTTGTTTTGGAAGAGAATGCCGTCGCGAACTTTCCTGTTCAAAAAGAAGCCAAAGCCTCTGGCTTTAAAGCATTCAAGGATCGCGTTACCCTCGTGATGTGTGGCAATGCTGCTGGATTTATGCTAAAGCTGGGGCTTATGTATAAGTCGAAAAATCCTCGCGCTTTGAAAAATAAAATCAAGAATCTCCTTTCCGTGTACTGGATGCATAATCCAATAGCATGGATTACGAAGATGCTGACCTCCAACTGGTTCCACCAGTGTTTCATCCCGCAAGTCAGTGAATATCTCTTAGAGAAGGGCTTGCCATTCAAGATCCTTCTCCTTATGGATAACGCTTGTGGACACGCAACTGACCTGTCGCGTGAGGGCATTAATTCAACCGATGGACCAGGGGGTTATCAGGGCGTTCAAGGCCCTCTACACGAAGAATACTTTGGCGGACCTCGTTGCGTGTGTGGATGCTGCCCAAGATGATGAGGATGAAGATTAAGATTTTAACTTGAAGGCGTACTGGCGGCAGTACACCATAGCCACGTGCCTGAAGAATATTCAGAAGGCACTGGAAGAGATGAAACCTGCAACCGTGAATGCGAGCTGGAAGAAGTTGTGGCCCCAGATTGTTTACGACGACGAGGGATTTACTCCGTCGGAAATCCAACACTCTGCAATACGCAAATCTGTGCAGTTGGCTGCCATAATTGGAGGTGACGGGTTTGGCGACATGACGACTGAAGACGTCGACGAGTTGTTGGACTGCCATTCCCAGCCGCTAACTGACGCAGACCTAGAAGACCTGACGAAATCGGCAAGCGAAGAAGAGAGTGAAACCCAGGAAGAGACCCAAGAAAATGTCGAAGAAAAGGGCTTAACATTAGAACGGCTTGCCAAGTTCTGCAACCATATGAAGGAGGCGAAAGAAATGTTGCAAGAGTGGGACGAGGATATGGTTCGGTCTATGCCTTTCTCCAACAAGGTCGATGACATCATGACTCCCTACAGGATGCTCTTAGAGCGAAAAAAGAAGCAGCGGCAGCAACTTCCGATCACAATGTTCTTCCAGCCTCGCAAAAAAGAGCCAGTTCCTCCTGCTAGTACGCCTTCGGAAGAAATTGAAGAAGTTGAAGAGGTGTCCCAGGAAAAAGACACCTCCGTGTGAAGAGACGTAAAATACTATTATTGGCTGCACAGTAGAAGACATCATCAGCTTCATCATCATCATTTCTACTGTGCAGCAAATTCATCGCCATCATCATTCAAGTTTTTCTTGAACTTCTTTCGTGGTGAGTACAGTAACAATCTTTATTTTTTACTTAATATTCTAACATTTTAATATTTGTGCCTGTTTTATAGTTTGGTACTGTATGCATTAAGTTAAAGGGAAGGTTTTAAAAGTCTGAAGAGTATACATATTGTAACCTATCATATTTTTTTTTTTTTAAATTTACATTTACGTATGTAAAACAATCTCTCTCCTCTCTCTCTCTCTCTCTCTCTCTCTCTCTCTCTCTCTCTCTCTCTCTCTCTCTCTCTCTCTCTCTCGTAAATTGTTTTCCTGCTTTGCTACGTACAGTATGTACTGTATGATTTTATATAAATACGGTAAATAATATTTGTAATAACATATTTTGTAAATGCTTTTACTGTAAATATCATTATTTATCACTTTCATCATGCGCGTTAAATGCCTTCTTTGTTCTGAGCGTGGTTGTTTACTGAGCGTACTTTATGACGCCGCCTGAAACGACGGCGTCATAAAGAAAAACATTTCATTTGGAAGTCCTAAGAAAAATAAAGTAAAACATTGGTAATAAAAAAATCAACATACTGTATAATCAATATAATCGATGCAAAAACTAACCTATACATATATGTGTACACTAAATGAGTTTGTTTCTTCATTATGATCAGAGATAAACGTAAACAAAACATTGGTTGCCATTTTTTATCGTGCTTTTTAGCGTGTTTAGGAAACGCATGATATAAAATCGCCTTTAATATTTGTGCCTGTTTTAGTTTAGGGTACTGTAGTACATGCATTAAGTGTTCTGTACATTAAAGGGTAGTTTGTTAACAGTACTACGTACAAGGGAAGGTTTTAAAAGTCTGAATATACATGTTAAATAAATAGGTAAATATGGTGTCACTACTTCGCGGATTTTCACCTATCGCGGCCGGGTCTGGAACCTATCTACCGCGATAAACGAGGGTTCACTTTTTCCTTTTTTCGGACTGGAACAATGGGTGAAGACCAAGGAGAGATGCTGGGTTCAATAATACCCAGTTCATGCAACTCCTTGCACTGTTCCTCGATGGCGTCAGCGACAGGTTTAGCAAACCGTCGAACTCTCTGATAAATGGGCGTCTCGTCATACAGGTGGATGCGTATTGGTGTGCTCAAGCACCCTCCCACGTCATCATCACCAGTACTGATGACTGAAAGATGACGTCGAAGCATTTGACTAAACTGGTCCTTCTGAGAAGAATCCAGTTCGTCGGAGATAGACAGGTTGTCTATTTCTTACAATACGCTCGGTTCAGGAGTCAAGTCACACTCCTGTGCTATCAGGCAGGATAGAGGAGCATCCACCATTGCTATGGTGAACACCTTCCCCAAGAGATCGCCCTTCTTGATCTTGGCAGTTTCTTCAGATGAGCCCTTGATTAAAACTGAGGATTTTCCGTCTTTCAGTTCAAGGATGCCAGGGATTGCTGTAACTTTCCTTGACAGACCAGGGGTTATGATGTTGCCATCATAATACATGTCCGGCCAACAGTTGGTCGGACAAGCAGGGCACCTAAAAGACATGTCAAGTCCCTTAGGAAAGTTAACACTAACTGGAACAAGTACTGGCTCAATACTGGCAATCCTCATCGGATCGGCTGCGTGGACCTCAAGTGCGTAAAGCACTTGCTGACAACAGGCTCCATGTATCGGGACATAATACTCCCAAAGAGGCCCGATTTCGGGCTCCGTCAACTATCAAACTATCACCCCATTTGCTCTCAAGAACTGGTAACCAAGCACTACGTGCTCAGCCATAGTCCCTGAAGGCACTATATGGAACACACCCGAGGCGAATGTCCTTCCATGCAGTATAGGGGTCAACATTACAGTACCTAGGGTCTTAGGTCCTGTTTGCCCTAAACCCTTCAGATCAATGGTGTTGGGTGCCATCTGCATCTGGTAATCCCGTACTACTCTCGATGACAGGAGGTTGACCTCAGCTCCGAAGTCAATGAGAGCATCCAACGCTCCCGATAGAAACTCAGACATGGTCACTGGGACAACCATGAGTGGTACAGGAGCCAACTGCGCCAGGTTAACCTTACGAAGGGTTTTCAATACTGCCTCAGTTTCTGCTTTCTCCCTGGAGGAGTCAGTTGGAGAAGCTCTGGACTGTGTCGAGGACAGGTTATCACAGGCCAATCCTGAAAGAGCCATTGGAGGTGCAATGACCTTTTCAGGTTGAGGGGTAACCTTGGAAATCGAAATTTCCAAGGCTGCCACTGGAATACTAGGAGCATGCACCCTAGCACTCACACCCTCCTTCGATGTAGCCCCATCTTCTACATC
Source organism: Palaemon carinicauda (assembly GCF_036898095.1). NCBI lineage: Eukaryota > Metazoa > Arthropoda > Malacostraca > Decapoda > Palaemonidae > Palaemon > Palaemon carinicauda. The sequence goes on along the minus strand of NC_090725.1, from coordinate 90,521,143 downwards.
GAAGGCCTGGTGTTTAAAGCCCTATGATACTCCTCCGTTCTTGACTTCCTGGGCTTTGCCTTCTTGCTCTTCTTCTTCTTCTTCCCCACAGTCCGAGAAAGAGCACTGGACTCGCTCCCACTTCGGGTCTCCCGGCTACTGGTCGATCCAGAATAGGACGACGGAGTCGGAGTAGCACTCACCGGTACTGCTCTCCACCTTGAAGGAGTCTGGACAGAGATAGTCTCCCTCCCAGGGCTGCGGGCATTAGCTGTGTTCTGGACAGGTGATCTGCTTATAACCGGCGCATGTCGTCCACACTGTGCCACATGATGGTTGGACAAGCCACAACGTAGGCAGAGGTTGAGGCGTCTGCGACACTCGTCCATAAAGTGCCCTGGTTTTCGGCACCATGCACAGTATCTCCTCTGGAACTGAGGAGATCTATCCGGGGTATGCGATGGTGGCATGCGCACTTCCACAGGTGCAGGTTTGGGGACAGGTCGAGGAGGAGTGCTTGAATACGCTCTGTCAGGTCCAGGTGAACGGCTGGGAGCAGCCATGGCAACCTTGTCGGCATACGAGCCGTGCCATGACTGTCCCACACGACTGATGGCCAAATCCTCTGCCTTCTGGCTTCGCTGACGGGATGCCTCGTCGAGAACACTCAACAGGTATAAAACATCCTGCCAAGTGGCCTGACGGCCAGCGGAGAAATTAATGGTGGCCAGAGACTGTTCCAGCCAACTCGCAGCTTTGCTTGGAACAGTTCTGAGGAGCTTCCGCCTAAGCTCCCTCCGGTCCAAACTACGACGAGGATAGGCCGACTTGTATTGGGAGGCTAACCGGACGGCTTAGATTTTCAGCAGTTCGCCCTCGCCACAGGTAGCACTCCTGAACCGGGCCTTTCTACCCGCATCACGCCTCTCTTGGGCTTGGCACCAGTCGAGGAGGCGTTCCTTCATGACGGGGTATGAGATCTCGGGACCCCCCATGGCTGAGAACGCCTCATGAATTTCTCCCTTCAAAAATCTTTTAAGGTCAACAGTCCACCGCCGGCCAGAGCTTCCCGCGATATACTTACTCGCACAGTAAGCCTCGAAATCTCTCAGGAATCGGGCAAAACTCTGGTCAGTTTTCAGCTGGAAGATTCCAGGCTTGGGGTTCCTCCTGGAGTCAAGGACCTTGATAAGATCAGACAGACTGCATTCTGGCTGGAGGGACTGGACATGGTCGGTGGACACAGTGTCTTCTGAGCTGACACTGAGACAGGAGCTAGAAGTGTCACTACCAGAATCTTCACTGGTAGACTCCTGTGATGAAGATGTCATTTCGGGTATGGCTGGTCTGGCTCTTTCCTTGGCCTGGCGTCTCCGCTTTGGGATAGCCCCTGTCTGGGCAAGAACTGCCTCAGCGGTAGCTGCTGGAGCCTTTTCTGGCCTACTGGCTTCAGCCGGATTGTCCAGGAACTGCTCCCCTAGTCCACTGGCTGCAGGCTCTGGTGGACTAACAGAGTTAGTTGCCAGAACAAGCGAGGAAGCAAGCAGTCCACTTGGGACAGGAGACTCCCAGAAGCATGGTACAGGGGGGATTAACGGTGTGAACCCTGGAGGGGGCTGGAGACCTCCAATCAGTGGCTCTGCTCCAGTCACTGGAATTGCCAGACCATTGTAATTTGGCCAAGCTGGGGATGTAGCAGGAACACTGGCGGTCACTGTAGTCGTGACCCCAGTGGCAACGTGGCACGTTGGTGACGGCTCCATACTCTTCAGGGCCGCCACTTCAAGTGTCAGGGACTTGACCTGAGTTGCCAGGTCACTGTCAATCTGGATAAGACTCATCACATCCCGGCTCAGGCTCTTCTTAGCTTTTCGATGCTTACTTGATGATGCCATACCTAAAGGCTGGGGTTTCCCAGGTCTGGGCACCAAGTGTTCACCAGAGTGTTTACCCTGATATCATCTTGGGCTCACAGGATCGGTATCCGTCTCCTCCGTTACCTGGACGACTGGCTGATCCTAGCAGACTCGGAGGCAACCCTTCTTCGCCACCGAGACAAGCTTCTCGAACTTTGCCAGGATCTAGGGATCATGGTAAATCTCGAGAAGTCCTCTCTGCAGCCCTCTCAGAAACTGGTATACTTAGGCATGGTCATAGATACCAATCGCCACAAAGCCTTCCCATCAGACGACAGGATAGCAAGGCTGAGGAAGGTCGCAAGGCCTTTCCTCAAACGAGAAGAACTTCCAGCCCAAGCGTGGTTACGTCTCCTCGGCCATCTCTCTTCCCTGGCCCGTCTGGTTCCCAATGGTCGCCTCAGAATGAGATCTCTCCAGTGGCGACTCAAGTCTCGGTGGAATCAAGGACACGATTCCCCAGACACTCTGATCCCTATGGGTCCTACGGAACAGACGGACCTTCAATGGTGGGTGGCAGACGAGAACCTACGAAAGGGAGTGGATCTTCTCGTCCTTCCCCCGGAGTTGATGTTGTTTTCGGACGCATCAAAGAAAGGGTGGGGGGGCCCACGTTCTGAACCACAGGATCTCAGGCCTGTGGTCAGAATCAGAAAAGTACCTCCACATAAACCTGTTAGAAATGAAGGCCGTATTCCTGGCATTTCAGAAGTTCTATCAGGTCCTGGCGGGCCACTTTGTAGTGGCGATGAGCGACAACACTACAGTGGTGGCTTATATCAACAAGCTGGGAGGTACCTTTTCAGAACAGCTATCCCATCTTGCAGTAGAGATACTGAGATGGTCCGAAGTCCACTCAGTCACACTATCGGCTCGCTTCATTCCAGGCAAGAGGAATGTGCTCGCCGACAGTCTGAGCAGAGCGACGCAGATAGTGAGCACCTCCTCGCTGAGAGAGGATTTTCGTAGCAAATTGCGAATAGGATGTCTGGACACCTGCGCAGGTCATCCGCAGGGGTCTTATCAGGCGAAGTGGCGAGTTTTCTGTGGTTGGTGTCGTGGAAGGGGTATCTCTCCACTCGATGCCACTATTCCACCAATAGCGGAGTTCTTCGTGTATTTGCGGGAAGAAATGTGCCTTTCAGTCTCGGCAGTGAAAGGCTATCGCTCAGCCTTAAGTCTAGCCTTCAGGCTCAAAGGAGTGGACATTTCTTCCTAGAACTTTCTCTACTCATACGGAGTTATGAACTTACCTGCCCTCAGTCGGAAGTGAGACCTCCTCCATAGAACGTGGTTCGAGTTCTCAGGTCTCTGAAGAGACCTCCCTACGAACCATTACGCCAGGCCTCAGATTGCCACCTTACTTGGAAGACGGTGTTCCTGCTAGCTATGGCTTCGGCCAAACGAGTCAGTGAACTTCATGGTCTCTCATACGACATCACCCATTCAAGGGAATGGGGGGAGGTAACGTTCAGGTTCGTCCCTGAGTTTGTTGCCAAGACTCAGAATCCGGGAGTGCCGGACCCTCGGTTCGACTCTTTCCAGGTTTCGAGTCTTCGTTCTGTAACAGATGACCCAGAAAATCTCCTACTGTGCCCAGTAAGGAGTCTGAGGTTGTATCTTAAAAGAATAGCTGCAGTTCGTCCCCAGGTGCAAGCCTTGTTTGTGAGCACTGGGAAAACGAAGAGGAGGGTCACTAGGAATACCATCTCGGCCTGGATTCGCAAGGTAATACACCTAGACTTGAATCCTGACCCTCCTCCGTCACGTCGCCCTAGAGCACCTGATGTCAGGGGCATAGCTACGTCACTGGCCTTCAAGAAAAACTATTCAGTGACGCAGGTCCTGCAAGCTGGGGTGTGGAAGCGTCAGACGACCTTCACAGCCCACTACCTGCAAGACGTGACACACAGGAGACTCGATACGTTCTCTATCGGCCCTGTGGTGGCTGCACAACAGCTGGTCTAACCTCAGCCTCCTTAATGGACAGGTAGCAGAAGGTTGAGGGGATTTTTACCCGATTTTAGTCTGCATGAATGAAAAGGTTTGTCTGGCCCTTTTCTTCATCCTCTCCTCCCTTGGAGAAAGCAGCATCCTGGGTTCTCTGCACAGCTGACCTCAAACCACTGCAGGTAAACCATGCTTCCTTGTGTTCCTAGTATTAAGGTTAATACTGTCACGTCCCCATACCCTGACAAGGTGGTATTGGGAGAGTCCTAGCCTAGAATTCCATCTGAGGAACTCCAGGTCAACTTCCTAGGACGAGTCACACTTCTCACCTTCACACACAGCTTATGTAGGCCGCAGAAGTTACACAGCAATGCAGGGACTCCTTATTTCTTGAGTACTTACACACTCAAATATTGAGTCCCCGGGCAAAGCCAAAGCCAGTATGGCAGGGACTTACCACCCTTCCTAAGGGGTGAGTCACCCATATTAAATAGCATGGTTTGTATTTCAGTTACGGAACAAATGACAAATTCGTAGATAATTTGTACTTTTGCTAACTATACAAACCTTAGCTATTTAATCAAACTTGCCCACCAGCCCTGTCCCCCGCGAAGTCTTACCTCTAAGCAAAGTGAAGTATTCACAGGTGTGTATGAGGGGGGAGGGTAGCAAGCTAACTAGCGGTGGGGTAGTAAACCCTCGTTAAAATTCTAATGGCTCGTCATTTCAGCTACGCCAAAGGAATAACCCATATTAAATAGCTAAGGTTTGTATAGTTAGGATAAATACAAATTATCTACGAATTTGTCTTTTTTTTCTTATCCCACAGAATGTAAAAAGATTAAGTACTCTTTTTAGAGCATCATGATCCTATTCTTCTAGCAAAGCTGGAGACTATTAAGGAATGGAATATTTTTTTTTTTTTTATGAAGAAAATTTAAGGCTCCTTTTACAGCATTCATCTGTATTGGCTGAATAAACTAAGACAATTCATTAGAAAAAAATTACAGTATAAATTTTGATAGTCCAGTTTTTGATGGAACAAAGTGTAGGAGCCATATTTTTTCTTGAATATCTGCATTTGAAGTATCACTTTGGTTTATGGATTGGAATAATCTGTTTTTGTCCTAATTGCTATATTATATGTAAGCAGATATGTACTGATAATTTGTTGTATGAGGGTGTTATGTAAGGTGGCTTGGCACAGGTCAAATTCAAAAGTGAACCTTTTGAAGCCCAACTTGTGCTGTGCGTTAAGGCTAAAAGTATTATTTGTTTTCAACACATGTATACAAGCATATCATTTTCTTTGTTTTCCTTAATGTGAAATATGTAGTCTAAATGGCCTTCAAATACTGTTTTTAAATATTTCACTAGAACACAGAAACTAGGCATTAGTAATTTTTAATGAAGGTTAAAGAGGAATCCTTTAATTTTTTATTGTGATACTGTACTATGGTATATAACCATTGATATGATATTTTTTTCTTGCAGATGAAAAAAGCCGTAGTAATTCAAGCCTTAAATTTGGAGAGAGCCCGTGGAAACCACAGAAATATAGTGGAACTAATTTGTTTGTACCTAGAAATATAAATGAAGAAATCATATTACTTCTCCTCATAAGGTAATTGGGTTAAAAAAATTTCCCTTATTATTTTATTGTAAAACTAGTTCAATGGTGTCTGAAGGCAAGTTTCCTGTTATGTTTTATTACGGAATTAGACGAACAGCTAAATAAAAATTGTAACTGATTTGTTTTGAATGCAGGGGAAAGTCATGCTTCTGTGTCTATTTTGATATTTTGTGAAATTCCATCTGTATTCGATACTGTGTAAAATGCATTCTTTTATCAAAGCTTCTTACTTTATCAGTGATAGGATTAACTAGCAAACAAAATAGGATAGGCTCATTCTTCCGAGAGAGGGTAGGGTAAAAGATGCTCATCAAAAATTCTTATCTCATTTTCAGTATGAAATTTTGCAGTATGGTTTTAGGGTGTCACATCCTTTGCCCATTTACTTGTAGCATTTTTCTTTTGTATCTGTGCTTGCAGCATCACTAATAATGATATTACTAATAAGAGTAAACAGAGGACAAAACAATTTGGCAAATACACAAGACATAAAAACTCATATTGTATATATTGTTTTAAATTACAGTAAACTCCTTCTTATCCGGCAGCAATGGGTTGCTAAATAATGGAATTTTTTGGATAACTAATCATCTCTGTCAGTTACCATAGCCCCATTAAAGTAATTTATTACAACTCACTAACACTATAGTTACTGTATGTATTTGCATTGTTATTAGTATTATGTGTGATGTCACAGTGGTTGTTTAACTTGTATGTTGATGGAGTGGTGAGAGAGGTGAATGCTCGAGTGCTTGGACGAGGATTAAAACTGGTAGACGAGAATGACCATGAATGGGAGGTAAATCAGTTGTTGTTTGCGGATGATACTGTACTGGTTGCAGACACAGAAGAGAAGCTTGGCCGATTAGTGACAGAATTTGGAAGTGTGTGTGAGAGAAGGAAGTTGAGAGTTAATGTGGGTAAGAGTAAGGTTATGAGATGTACAAGAAGGGAAGGTGGTGTGAGGTTGAATGTCATGTTGATTGGAGAGTTACTTGAGGAAGTGGAACAGTTTAAGTACTTGGGGTCTGTTGTTGCAGAAAATGGTGGAGTGGAAGTAGATGTACGTCAGAAAGTGAATGAAGGTTGCAAAGTGTTGGGGGCAGTTAAGGGAGTAGTAAAAAATAGAGGGTTGGGCATGAATGTAAAAAGAGTTCTATATGAGAAAGTGATTGTACCAACTGTGATGTATGGATCAGAGTTGTGGGGAATGAAAGTGACGGAGAGACAGAAATTGAATGTGTTTGAGATGAAGTGTCTAAGGAGTATGGCTGGTGTATCTTGAGTAGATAGGGTTAGGAACGAAGTGGTGAGAGTGAGAACGGGTGTAAGAAATGAGTTAGCAGCTAGAGTGGATATGAATGTGTTGAGGTGGTTTGGCCATGTTGAGAGAATGGAAAATGGCTGTCTGCTAAAGAAGGTGATGAATGCAAGAGTTGATGGGAGAAGTACAAGAGGAAGGCCAAGGTTTGGGTGGATGGATGGAGTGAAGTAAGCTCTGGGTGATAGGAGGATAGATGTGAGAGAGGCAAGAGAGCGTGCTAGAAATAGCAGGCCCTGCTGCTGCCTCCGATGCCTTAGATGACCGCGGAGGTAGCAGCAGTAGGGGATTCAGCATTATGAAGCTTCATCTGTGGTGGATAATGTGGGAGGGTGGGCTGTGGCACCCTAGCAGTACCAGCTGAACTCGGTTGAGTCCCTTGTTAGGCTGGAGGACCGTAGAGAGTAGAGGTTCCCTTTTTTGT
>NC_090725.1:90438920-90508920 GCF_036898095.1 Palaemon carinicauda | reverse complement strand
TTTATATGAAGAGCATTTGATCTACACTGTATCCCAAATTATATCCCCAATAAAATTATTTACCTAATTAAGTATGAGGGGAGAGAATTTTTTATATCCTAGAATCCTTTAAGAAGGAGATCTTAATATAAATCCTGAAATTTAAAATTTTGAAATTGTTTAATGTAGATCATGAAGCAAAAACAGAGTTTACTTATTAAAGAAAATAAGCTGGAAGAATGCCCGAGGACACACATGAGGGCTACGTTGTTGCAGCAGGCTTTATAACACTACCTGCTGCCACCACAAAATGACAAACTTCGTCCAATTGCTTCATATAATGCTTAAAGAGCACCCTGGTGGACTTCCAACCAGTATAAGCTTGTAAACCTTTGAATGACATATACTGAAAGAAGTTCAGGGACGATGCCACTTTTCTATGACCCAATGGCATGCTAGCTGGGTCTGCTCATATAATAAAATAAGCCATTTTTGCTCTCAGTTGTTTCAAAGACAACTCTGATCAGACCGTGTCACCTCTAAATAATTGGCCCTTTTTAATATTCTTCGTCCTGTAAAGATATGTCTTTAAACATTGTACTGGACACAAGGTGAGATCACTTTCAAGGGGAACTATTTTCCATGGACCCAACGTTTAGATGGTAGCTCATTCATAGCCAAAAAGGTAGGATCAGGGTATAAATTAACTTCACCATTGTCTGTAAATTTATGTGACCTTCATCTCTAGAGAGAGCCACAATTTCACTAACCCGAGCATCAGAAGCCATCGCGATTAGAAAAATTGCTTTTTGAGATAAATCTCGTTAAGACGCTGTCTGATTGTCAATTTTCGAAGCCAGTTGTAAAACTTTATCCAATAACCAGGAGATCGGCCTCGGTGGAACTGCTGGTCTCAACCTGGCGCAAGCTTTCGGAATCTTATTGAAACGGTACGAGTTGAAATCTATGTCAAAGGCATACAAAATGGGTCTAGCGAGGGCCGACTTGTACGACGCAATCGTGGCGGATGCTAAACCTTTCGCATGTAAATCGATCAGAAAGCCTAAAAAAAATCCATAGAGATAGAAGATGGATTTTTATCTTTCACATATCGAACCCATTTCTTCCACGAAGTTTCATACCGATTCAAAGTTGTGGAAGCTTTATAATTTTCCGTAAAGGCCAATTTATCCCGTTGAATTTTTAATCTTTTTTCCACGGCTAATGCAAAAAAATCATGAGATGAAGGGCTTTCGTTTTCCCGGATGAAGCAAAGACAGTCTTCCTCTGTACTTCTTGAGACAGGCTCGGGCTGGGTAGAGGAACCAGCCTGGGGTTCATCTCTTTCACCAAAGGAAACCAGTTGCTCTTCGGCCATAGAAGAGCAACCAGGGCTGCTGTCCCCCTGAACGATCAAAGCTTGTCCAACACCTTCAAGAGAAGATTGAAGGGTGGAAATACATAAATCTTCTCCCATTGATTCCAATCCATGTGTAACGCGTCCATGCCTATCGCCCCTAGATCCACATTTGGTGCCACATAGTTGGGAAGTTTCTTGTTGAGACTCATTGCAAACAGGTCCACTTGAAGACCTGGGATTACCTCCTGCATGAAAGAGAATGATTTTTCGTCTAGAGACCATTCTGTCTACTGGATGCGTTCAAGATAGAGAGTCGGCCATCACATTCTGAATTCCGCGAAGGTGAGAGGCAGACAGATGCCACCTCTTCCTCTGAGCCAATGAAAAGATGGCGATCATTACATGGTTTATTTGAGGAGATCTGGACCCTTGCCTGTTGATGCAATGAACTATTACTTTGTTGTCTTAACACGAGATGGATGTGAATGTTGTTCTTTAATTGTAGCCTTTTCAGGGATAAGAAGACTGCCATGGTCTCTAGAATATTGATGTGGCATTGCTGGAATCTCTGGGACCAACGACCTTGCACTTTCTTGAGAGGAGTATGACTCCCCAAACCGTCCAGTGAGGCTTCTGTATGTAGAATCACTGCAGGAGGAGGGAAGTGCAGTGGAACCGCCTTGGAAAGACTTCTGGCACCTGACCACTGACGGAGTTTTCGTCGAAGCAACACCGGGGTCGTCTTCTGATGATCGCGGAAAGCTGTGGAAGCTCTCTTCTTCCAAACCCTGCTTGCATCCTTGAGTCTGATCTTGAGGAGAGGGTTCGTTATAGAAACGTACTGAAGTGAGCCCAGAACCCTTTCCTGACAACGTCTGGTGGTCTTTCTCGACTTGATAAAAGACTGAACTGACTGGGCTATTTCCTTCCTCTTGGTAGCAGGAATAGAGAGGGTATGAGTCTTTAGATTCCAACGAATCCCTAACCACTGGAACACCTGAGCCGGAGTCAGTCTGGACTTCTTGAAGTTTATTTGGAATCTTAGATATTGGAGGAATCTCACCACCTGATATGTTGCTACCGTGCATTCTCTTGCTGAGGGAGCCCACATGAGCCAATCATCCAGGTATGCTGCTACTTGAAGACCTCTTTCCCTTAATTGTTGAACGACTTCGTCTATAATTTTCGTGATAATTCTCGGAGCTATGTTGAGCCCGAATGGCATAGCTCTAAATACATAAGCCTTTCTCTCCAGTCTGAAACCAAGGTAGGGGAGAAGTGTCGACCTATCGGAAGATGCCAATAAGCGTCGGTAAGATCTATAGTGACGGTGTAAGCCCCCCGGGGTAGTAAGGTCTGTATCTGCGAAATAGTCAGCATCCGGAACTTGTCGCACTGAACGAACAGGTTTAGATGGAACAAGTCGAGAATAGTTCGAGGAATAATTGAATCTTTCTTTGGCACGCAGAATAGACAATCTTGAAACTTCATAGATTTCGTGCAACGGATATATAACTCTTCTTTAAGAAGTCCTGCACATATTGTTCCAGATGTGGTGTTGATTTCTGGAAAAATCTCCTGACCCTCGGGGGTTGTCACTTCCATTTCCAGCCCAGACCACTGGAAATCACGCTCTGTGCCCAAGGACTGAATGCCCACCTGCCCTTGAACAATTCTAGTCCTCCCGCTACCGGAGTATTCTCATTGTTTTGGTTAAGGATATGTGCCCCTAGATCCCCTGTTACCCCGGAGACCCCAACTCCTTGGCCTACGACCTCTGTTGGACCAGCCTCTACCTCCTCTATCAGTCTTGATGGGACGATAGGACGAGGTTCTTTGTTCAAATCTAGGATTGAATGCCGGGGACTGTGAAGTCACCGGGTGAGGAACAGTGAAAGTATTCTGCAAAGCACTACCTGAAGCTGAAATGAAGGGCCTTTTAAAGAATGGGGCTTTACGGAACCTCTTAGGTTGAGGGCCAACCCCAGGAATAAATTTCCTTTTGAGAAAAATTCCCCATCTCTGGGAAAAAGACTTACGGTATTTACTGCTGCTGCTTTATCCAAGATCTTTACCAATTTCTGGGGGAAAAAATCTTTACCACAAATACAAGCGTCAATAAGACGCTTCGGTTCATGATGAATGGTCGCGGATGCTAAAACATGATTCCTGCAGGCTCTACGAGCCTGGATAAAGTAAAAAAGATCTTTCATAAGAGTAGCCATGTGTATCTTTGCCAAAAGTGAAAAGACAGGGGCATCAATGAAATTACCAATCATCATCTCTACAAAGTATTGAAAAGACATCGAAGCTGATAGTCTCTCCCTAGCCTCCAATTCTGCCTTAAGTAGGTGGTCCGGAATCCTCGGCAGTTTTTTATTAAACTGCCAGCTAGCTATATCCTTGTCTAATATCCCTTCAGCAAAAGTAAACTGGATATCCAACCATTGTTTAGTGTCACAGGTTTACATTCTTCCAAGACCGGAAGAGACTTATCCTCCTTGACGGCCTTTTCTACCGCTAAAAAGGCTTTCAAAGCAAAAGGAAAAACCATTGTGTCGGGTGCTATAAAAGTAGCCAACCTTTTACCAAAAGCGCCTAATTGTTTATTAATACACCCTGCTGTCTTCATCTCCTTTACTGCCAGGTGCTGTGCTCTAGTGTGATCTAGAAGGATCGTTACTTTAGGGATAGTGTTGTCTCTTAACGGAACACGTTCAGCTAACCTAACGTAGCAAAAGGTTAGGCCTCTCTATCTGGATAAAATTCCAGATCAGCAACCGGTCTAGAGCCTAGCCCCTCCAATATAAAGAATACCCTCTGAAAGGGCTGCATGACCCACATACCTCCACGGATTCTGTTGCGTGCAAGGGGGAAGCTGAGAAGGTAAAACTTTAGCCTTAGAAGAATCCTCTTGAGGTTTCAAAGCCTGGATCTCCTCCCGTAAGGCTTTAAACATTCGTCGTTGATAATTTTGGTTCCCTTCCAAGAAAACCTTTAAGCTTGCTAACAGGGACCTGTCTTCCAAATTAGATGGAAATTTAGGAAGTGTTGGTTCGCCTGGCTTGACTGAGGATGGAGGAGGGACAGGAATGGGAGGCGTACCTGAAAAGAAGGCGTCGTCATAACAGTTGTTAGAGGAGCCGCTTTAGTAACGGCCGGTGAAACAACGTAACACACTGAGTCTCTCACGGAAGCCACGCTAACTCGTCCAATTTTGGCAGGTAAGAATCATCCACATAAGGGAGTGGTTCCTCCAAATCTACTGCCGACAGGAGAGCTGATTCCCCACCAGGAGATAAAGAAGAAATCGAGGAGAAATTGTCCACGTCAAGGCTCACAGAACTTAGTTTCATCTACGTGAATCTGAACAGTAGGTATAGGTCTAGGTGGGGTTTACCCCAATACTGAGTCTGGGGCCGCCTTTGGAAAAAGAATATCCTTTAAGCTACGGAAGGGAGATAAGAAGCCTTTGGCTCAGCATTCTTTTTGAAACCCCTGACTCAGGAACGAAGAGATCTCTGAAAAAATACTGTCGTCATCAGAATACCCATCCAGAATGATGTAAATCCTTACACACACTGCAATCCTGAGGGTCCCAATAAGAGATTGGACCCTTCATCCTCCTGCATCTAGCATGTGTCCTGCAGGTATTAAGACCACAGGGATACCTCACGGTCCTGGAACAGATCGGGACTCGACAATGTATCTCCCTTGAAGATCCCACCTGTAAAGAGGAGAAAACGGCCATGAGTATTTGAAACTCTCTAGATCACCGTGCTGAAAAGAATGGGTTAATAACATTAAAAAAATTTGGGAAATTAACCCCCAAAATGTGTATATTTACCATTTTCGTGATCAGAAAGAGAAAAAAGAATCACAATATCCAGACCTCTTTAATGTCATTAGATTGGAAGGAAAGCCAACTAAATTTGTTCCCTTTTATCATTTAAATATTGATCATTTTAAAGAGGGAACAAAATGCTCATCAAATAAATAGCCTACCCTCTCTGCAGGGAAAAGGCTAAGAGGAAGGTAACTGAGTTACCTACCCTGCAAAAATTATCGACGCATCGATAAATGGAGCAATCAAAAGTAAAATTATAAGGCTATTCTTTAAACCATAAACTGACAAGGGGGATCATAACAGAATCCCCTTGTAAGATGCATAATCCAATCCACGTTTTCAAAAGATCTGAATAAAGGGATGAAAATAATTAACAAATTATAATAGTTAAATCTAAAGTCTAGTTAAGGAGAACCTTTCGCAAAAGAGAACTTCAAAGCTGACTAGCATAAAGATACCTCACAAGTTGTTGAAGTAAGGTTTTTATGCCAGTTTGAGGTTTGTACTCATCAACAGATATCTATACAAAGGCAGCCACTAATAATAAAAACATCTACCTACATAATATCCTTCTTTATGCCAATTTGAGGTTTGTACTCGTCAACAGATATCTCTGTAAAAAGACAGTCACTAATAATAAAAACATCTGCCTTCATAACATAAAATCCTTTCTTTATGCCAATTTGAGGTTTGTACTCATCAACAGATGTCTCTGTAAAAAGACAGTCGCTAATAATAAAAACATCTGCCTTCATAACATAAAATCCTTTCTTTATGCCAATTTGAGGTTTGTACTCATCAACAGATGTCTCTGTAAAAAGACAGTCACTAATAATAAAAACATCTGCCTTCATAACATGAAATCCTTTCTTTATGCCAATTTGAGGTTTATACTCGGCAACAGATATCTCTATAAAAAGGTAGTCACTAATAATAAAAACATCTGCCTTCATAACATAAAATCCTTTCTTTATGCCAATTTAAGGTTTATACTCGGCAACAGATATCTCTATAAAAAGGCAGTCACTAATAATAAAAACATCTACCTTCATAACATAAAATAGTTTTTTTATGCCAATTGGAGGTTTATACTCATCAACAGATATCTCTATGAAAAGGTAGTCACTAATAATAAACGGATTTTGAGCGAAGCGAAAAATCTATTTTTGGGTGAGATGGCCTAATGAAAGGTTCCTTTAGTAGCTTCCCAAGGGTATATATGACTATAGTGATATTCCCAGAGAATCAAACCAAAGGTTTCACAGAATTCTAACTTCTGGCGCGAGTACCTTTAAGATTACTCTCAAGGGTATCGTATATCTTCAGGGGACGTATTCTTGACACGCCACATGGCAATCTGCACCCCGAATAGCCTTTACGCCTCGAGGGGGAATACGTGGCAGAATAGAAGGGTAACCGCAATAAAGATTACCCTGTTTCCCCTACTACTATCGCATCACAACCGCGCCAACTCCCTCTGGCGGTCATTCCTTGTAGCGTTGAGTAAGGTGCTACAGATACAGTAGATCAGGCGGGGAACCGTGAATATCTTTTCATAGAAAAGAAGGGTGGGTCCATTAGGACGTCATGGCCATCTCACCCAAAAATAGATTTTTCGCTTCGCTCAAAATCCGTTTTTTGGGCTCAAGCCATGACGTCCTAATGGAAGCATACCAGAGAATTAATGTATATGTGGATTTTTTGTCAGTGCCTTAACCTTGGGACAACATTTCTACGGCCAAAAGGGCCAATTGAGACAAATGACGTTACCGTTATCCGTCATCATCACTAAGCATAATAATGTTAGTGCTTCCTGCCCCCTGCAGGGAAAAGTCATTTTTAGACGTTAGAAAAGGGCCTCAAGGTATGAACAAACATAAGTATACGCTGAGAATACAAACGGTCTCAAGGATTGTATATATTGCGGAACCAATATCAGTGTCTTCATCCGTTGATACAATACTTACATGAGTAAGTTAAGGAACTCTGGTATTTTCAACATGCAATTGTTGGGCGAATTAGGATGCAACTGCATTTTAATAGACATTTATTCCTAATAAATGACTACATGCTAAATGAATGTACTGTAGCATGATAAGGAAATTATACAAGAGACATACACAGAAATTAATGTTCCCCTTTTTGAAAGGGGAAAATGATGAGTGCCACTCTCAAACTGAAGAAAAGTTCTTTTAACAAGACTTTTCATTATAATTTCTGTACATGAAATAGCCTAACAACGCTGTGTACTATGTACACACGGCACTAGTGGTATCCGTATAATTTCACACTTGAGATTCTGAACAGATTTAGTGTTACCTTGACAACACTTATTCAAAGGGAGGTCACACAAAAATTGCTGACCCCTTCTTTTAATTGATAGTTCCAATCAATTTACTGTTCATCGCAGAACTAGACGACAGGGTCCAAAATAGCACCTGCTGCCACCACATAATGCTTCAATCCATAGATTTGCTTAGTATAGTGTCTGTAAGACACATTGGACAACCTCCGATCAGTAAGTGAGCGAAGAGGCTGAAGTCCACACACTGAAAGGTTCAGTGATGAAGCAACTTTCCTCGGATCTTTTATCTGCAGGAGTACTGTCAGGATCTGCTCTGCGAAAAAGGTAGGTGAGCTTTGCCCTCAGTTGTAGGGATAGTTTGATCCAAAGTTTTCTCCTGTAAAGAGCTGTTCCTCCTGAAGTCTGAAGTTCTATGAAGATAGACCTTAGACGCTCTAGCATACCTAGAGAGACATCTTCCTTCAGAGGGCAGATTCTGCAGGAGCCCCACCTCTTAGTGGGTAGGACGTCTTTAATGAGAAAGGTTAGATCAGAAAAGAGATGCAGTTCTCCGACTTAATATGGCCCTCATCTCCAGATAGGGCCACTATTTCACTAATTCTAGTCCCAGAGGCTATAACGAACCGAAAAAATAACCTTTTAGGTTAGATGCTTGAGGGAACAATCCTCATAGTTCACAGGTGAGGCATAATGTAGGACCTTGTCCAAAGACCATGAGATGGGCTTTAGTGGCGTTGCAGGCCTAAGCGTGCACATGTTTTCGGAAATTTATTAAAGATTTCAATCGTTAGATCCATGTAAAGGGCATATAGAAGAGGTCTAGTCGGGGCTGACTTGCACAGAGATAATGGTCCATGGATCCGAAGATCCCATCAAGTGACCTCTCTCGCAAAGTCGGCCATACCCTTGGTGCTTACTCAAGGGTTTATATGGGGGCAAGGCTGAAGAACTAGCGTTCTCATAGTATCCAAGGACACACTGCCTCCTTCTCAAAGGCCATCGTGCTGTTGGCCGCCAGACCTTGAATATAGGGGTGGGCAGAGAATGACAGGCAGAAAATCATGAGATTGCTTTCGGGCCCTTTGCTTTACAAAACAATTTAGTTTTCCCAAAAAGACTCGTATTGTCTTCTCGTTAACTAGACTTGTATTCTTCTTGGAATTCTATTTGCCTTTAAGATCCCAGTCTTTTTCCTAACCGTTAAGGGCAAGGAATTCATTAGATGAAGGGATCAGGTGTACTGTGATAAATTGAAGGCAGAAAACTTCTGAACCTCCTGGATAATCCTAGGTGCATAACTAGGACTAGCCTGTGCCTCAGTTCCTTCATCACAGGGAACGGGGTGTTCTTGGGCTTCCTGGGAGCCAACAGAGCCCCTCTTCCCTGGAAGGGTCTCAGCATGTAGAGGGCCTTTCGGAGGAAATTTGATGGGCTGAACAGGCATTCTAAGTCCATCACTTCTATTGTAGAGACATGATGTCTGTTACCTCCATTAGAGGATCCTCGTATGGGGCTAAATAACGAGATAGTATCTTGATAACGCTCGTGATGAAGAGAACGATCTGCAGCTCGGGGACTTGTCCCCTCTGGGAGCCCAGATCAACCTGAGGAGGTCTGATCTGTGTGGAGAGTGTTTATCCACTCATTACAGGGCTAAAATGGCCTATGGGTCCGTGGCCTTTGGTCATTGTAGGGTAAGCAAAGAGGGAATGACCATCATTGGTCTTATTAGATCTCTCCGAGCGTTTGATGCATATCTTCTCCAACCTCTTAATGCATCTTATAGTTGTGCACATAGCACTGAGTCTGTCATCATCGTGAACTGGAGAGAGTTCGAAACTCCTCCCTGTTAGCGTCATGGAATCCTGACTGATTACAATAGTCTCTTGACAGACCTTGCAATCTCCTTTTACATCCCCAGGGGAAAGGAGCGTTAGGGTGACTACAGGTTTCAATGATTTTTTAAAAACATTGAAGCCCCTGAGCTGGAGAGAATCGAGACTTCTTGAAGTTATTTGCATCCTCGATGTTCCGGGGCCGGATCATCTCTATGGATGCTCATAGACAGTCGTTCCGGGTGCTGTCCACCCCAGCCTGTCGTCCAGGGCCATTGTTGCCTGAACTCTTTCTAGGGTTGGTTTCGCTTGACAGTGTCTGCTAATTCCGTGAAGATCCTAGGACTGAATCTAGTTCGACGAGAATCTTGTCTAGGATATATGTTATCTTCTGTAATTTGGATCCTAGGTAGGAGGGGAGAGGGGTGACTGACTGGATGTTGCTGATAGACATCTTCCAGGTCTGGATAGAATGTCAACACCCCTTACTGAATAAGGTCCTTATGTTCAGAAGGATTAACATTTTGAACTTGCTGTTTTATTGGAATTTGTTGAGTGGCGCCAAGACCAGAATGACTCAGAGTTTTCTTGAGTCTTTCATGTGAACACTAAACAGCCTTCCTTGGAAATCGATGGACTCTACTTTCCTCACCGCTAGTATGCTCTAGAGCTCTAAGGTATACTCTTCTGGGGGGATTTGAATATAAGAAGAGTTGAGGAAAGGATGGTGGAGGTATGTCCATTTCCATTCTAGTCTCATCTTGGTTAGACCTTGGACCCCAGGGATCGAAGGTCCGGCGATCCAGGAGGAACTTCCCTCCTACCAGAAGCGTCTGTTTGCTTCGTATGATCCGAAGGTGTATATATCTGACCGTCTGTGGAACAACGGTCATTGTAACTGTGGGATGCTGTTTAACATCCTAAGGAGAACTAAGAAACCCTTCCGTTCTCCTTTCAGGCCATACCTGACCGTTTGCCTATATCAGCTTTTCAGTGTTTCACTGTAATATAAGATTCCTTTCTATTGTATAAAGCTTAGGATAAGTACGCTGGAAAAGAGGAGAGACACATACGTGTAAATCCTTCCAGCCAACTGCTGCGGCCTTCCTAATTATTGATTCTAGGGCATCCCCTTTCAAGAAGGGGCTGATGGAAGATTCTAGTCCATAAGGATAGAGTAGCGCCTTACATCCGGGGAATTAATAATGAGAATCAAGAGGCTGATGAAGAATCAGCGTAAGGGAAAAAAAGGGGGGGGGGTGGAAAGTGGATCCCCCAAATCAGGTAGGTCTCAGCAAGGCAACGTACTGGAAAACCATTCTATTTTATGGTTATGTACCAAAGATTTCTGTCTGCGATATGGTCCTAAACTGCAGGTGTACAGGGTATTGTATACCCCTATACAACTGGCATGTTACCGTCAAGGCTAGTGCTTGGGGGTAAGTTAACTGGCACAGTACTTCAGTACCGATATGGCTAGCAGGTTTTTGACATATCAGTGACTTGTCGGCTGTCAGCGGGTCGCTGACAGAAGACACACCATCCTAGCCAGTATTCAATGTGACTGGGTCGTGGTGAAAACTATACGCATAGTCAGCGGATCTCTGAACCAGAGGCGACTTCTTGGGTTGTCGGCAGACCGCCGGTAATCGGCGGGCTGTCGATTGAAGGCATACCAACTCGGCTATTGACTGGGTGGTGACCAAGGGTACACACTGCCGGCTCTTGGGGGCGGAGTCAGATGTGACAGTGAAACAATGACTGCTGTCGTTTATTTCACTACCAGGTGTGGCTTGATTGTGGAGTCTCTGCCCGGTGTTTGTCAGTCGGAGGTCCGAGTCCCGCTCAGACTCACCAGTGCCGTTAGTGTCTGCAACCTCATCTGAGAGGCAAGGGGGGGGGGGTTAGACCTTAAAAACCTTTAAAAGGAACACTAAATTGGCAGTTTTTGTAATGAGTAGTGAAATTTTGAGTCCAATTCCCGTAGAGTTTTCGCATTTTTGCGAGTTCGCAACTGAACCGCATTTATGAGATAACTTCTGAAACCAAACCAACCACAGTTCGACAGCTCTAGACTGCCGTCTTGTAGGTTGGGGATTTGGAAATAATATTGCTGGGGGGGGGAGGTGAACCTGCATATATTATGTCCGTGAAAATACTCACCTTTATGACTGCAGAAGACTGCAATGCATCATCTGGTGTCCCTCCTGTAAGGAAGGGAGAACAGAAATGAGTATTCAATTGATTATCGCACTGATAAACAATTTGCAAAATTGTCTTTTGACAAAAATAGCTTAAGACAGAAAGCTAAAAGAGATAGTGGGAGACACATACCCGTGTATCCCTTGTGAGCCAATGCTGTTACTTCTCCTCAGTATTAGGATAAGGAAATTCCTCCAACCGTGGAATTCCCTGAAGAAAAAGGGGTTCGAAAACCTAGGTGTAAGGAAGTGTACAAGCACTGTCCCCCTCTATACTTAACGCTGTGAGGTAAGGAGGATTGATTCACAATCGGAGTATCGAAGGAATGTCATTCTTTCGAAATAGGAGCGGTAACAGCAGAAGTTCGCATCCAAGATATGTTGATAAGAAATAAAAGACATATATTTATGTATCCCAACCCATCTATTTGCTGTAACCTCCCTTACAATATTAAATCAGGGAGTTTCCTGAACAGGGAAACTCGGGGATAAGGGCTCTCCCCTATAGGGGTTTGAGGCATCACAACACCGGCCCTTTACAAAATTTAATATTGCAGGGTAAATGGAAACTGATTTCAAATCAGAATATTGATGAGATATTATTCTATCAATATAGAATTGGGTTCAGCAAATATCTGGACAGGGATACTCAAGATATATTGGAAATAACTACTAGTATAATATATACGTTGGTTATCCATCTGCCGTATTTACTATACTGCAAATATACTGACTACCTGTATAGGCCTATACCGTAGTTCAGCCAGCAGAAAATAAAAGACATATACTTATGCATCCCAACCAATCTATTTGCTGTGACCTCCCTTACAATATTAAATCAGGGAGTTTCCTGATCAGGGAAACTCAAGGATAAGGGCTCTCTCCTATAGGGGTTAGAGGTGTCACACCACCAGCCCTTTACGAAATTCAATATTGCAGGGTAAATGGAAACTGATTTCAAATCAGAATATTGATGAAATATTATTCCATCAATATAGAATGGGGTTCAGCAAATATCTAGGCAGGGATACCCAAGATATATTGGAAATAACTACTAGTATAATATATATGTTAGTTATTCATCTGCCGTATATACTATACTGCAAATATACTGACTACCTGTATAGACATATACTGTAGTTCAGCCGGCATGTTGCCGGATTAGCTAGCTATTGCCGGAGCATCTAGCAAACTAGATAAGAGAGAGAGAGAGAAAGCATGGAGTGAAGGCTATCTATTACTGTATATGTACTGTATACAGTAATAAAAGATGTAAAAGTCTAATTTTACTGCCTTTCTCCGAAAAGAAGGTTCACTTCCATTTAGCCACTATTCGGAAAAAACTTATATGAAGGTTGTGAAAAATGATGAGAAAACAAACATCAAAGTGAATATTGAATTTATTATTGAACATACAATAAATTTAAAGCATAATATTATGCAGAATATAAATTAATATTAATGACACTTGATGCTGCCCCGATATCTAGGTAACTCTGGCACTAGTTACCTAACCTCCACACTCCGAATCGCTTATAACCAGTGAAAAGTTTTTAAGATTTGTCAAGCAATACCATTACCATGATGCCACTGTGCATAGCCTATAAAAGATATGATAAGTCTATCAGAAAATTATATATGAAATTATTGCCTATGCAAGCGACTTAAAGTTCAGAGTAAGGTTCAATAAAAAGATCTCAAAAGATATGATAAATGGCAAAGCAAAATATTAACAAGAGTAAATTTTTTCTGGTTACAAGTTTTATTTTTTACGGGATTAATGACTCAGCGCTAAAATTATTGATTCAATAACTTTAAATCTCGTAAAGTGTGCCAACATTTACCGAGACTTACCTCAAAGTTATCAAGCGCCTGCTTGCTCGATATAAATCCACGGAGTTGAATCCCTCTGAAGTAATCCAGCAGTATGTGGTGGATGCCAAAGACTATGGTAGGGAAATAGTATCCCCGTCTTGGCCTCTCTTCCATGCTGCTACACAATCCATTATATGGTTCCTCTGAAAACTCACTCCCTTGGAGAATCAAGCCCTCGTCTCTCCATTGCACTTTGGTGAAACTGGTGGTACTTAGCACTTCATTATTTCACAGCAATAAAAGTCCTTCAAGTGAAAAGAGTTCATTAGTAATGATCACACATTAGTTGGCAAGTTTCTAACGAAGGTCGAGTTAATCCATATTCTCTTAAGTCAAGAAAACTGCTTCCTTGGAGGGTTAGGCAGATACTGCTTGGTAAAAATTCTTACCACTACTCGTTAACTTCGTTAACTAATTCAAGAAGGCCTAAATACTATGAAATGGTCTCAAATGCCAGCACACAAAGTATTTACAGCTATTGAATATAATAAGTTATTTAAAGTTACATTTGAGATCTTTTTATTTTCCAAGAGAGTTGAAAACCAAGGATTATGAAAAAAGTCAAAGTACTTTTTTCGTACTAAAAATAAACAAGATAAAGAAAACGAGAATACAAGGATTCTTTAGTTGGAAAGAAAAGATAAAAACAATATATTTAACAAGATAAAGAAAACGAGAATACAAGGATTCTGAAGTTGGAAAGAAAAAAATATATTTAACACACTCCCCCCAAAACATTCAGTCCTGTTATGAAATAAAAAACAGGATTGAATTTTTAAACATACCAAAAGTATTTACATTACCAGAATTTTTTTTTTCTAATATTTGCCAAAATTATTTAAATTACCATCACCAATAATAAATAAAAAAGCCTACCCAGACAAACTTTACTGTAAAATTTGTCTGGTCTTCAGAGCACTAATCTTTGCCGCTTTACGCTTTCCCAGAATGCGGTTGTTGGCCAGATTAGAATCATTTGAGTCATAATTAGGACTGTTTTTATCTTCATTTGAAGAAACATCAGGTCTGAAAAGAAATATTAGATTAGATGAATGTCTCTTAGTAAGTTCCCCAGTTCTGCCTTTCAGTAGGGTAACTCCAGTAACTTCCCCAAGCTCATTGAGAACTACATCATGGACTATTCCCATTGGGTATTGGTTTGGCTTACTATATGGTTCTTTAATTAGAACCACATCATTCTTTTGAAGAAGTGTATGTTTTACAGGTTTGAATCTGTCTTTTGCATTTACAGCTTGATTTGTCAAGTTACCCAAAAATTCTTCATGATAAATGTTAATCAAATGACTTCTGACTTTACGCAGTTTTGTGTAGTTTTCTTTAACTTTATCACAAGGAGAAACTAGATAGTCCTCATCCAATTCTAGATCTGGATGTCTTTGCAGCTCAGGAATTAAGTTAACCGAAACAAGGTCATAACCCCTAATTAGACACTCTGGTGTTATGGGATCAGGAAGTGATTTGTTTATATCTGTATCTCTTAATGCCTCTTTAAAAGCTATTGGCCTTCTATTCAATAAATGGACAGTCTGACATATTAAAAACTCAAAATCCCTTATATCTAAAACATTATTTCTCATGGCTCCAAATAAGCATCTCTTAGTAAGTTTCACACAACTTTCAACCATTGAACCAAGAGCAGAGTTCCCTTTGAAAAACTGTTCAAACTGAAGGTTCTTTATGCCATTCTCTTCTAGATAGAGTTTAACTTCTGGGTCTTTTAAATAATCTAGAATTACGTTGCCTCCTGCTACTAACTGAGATCCCTGATCGGAAATACACAAATTTGGTAGTCCAAACTCAAATGTATGAAGCTGGAAGGCTCTAAGATACTCTTTAACACTCAAGTCCATGCACACCTTCAGATTTATAGCTCTACTCCAAGTACATGTGAAACATATTATCCATGCTTTTACTTTTTTCCCACTGGAACGTACAAAGAAGGGTCCCATGTAATCTACAAAAATATAGCGGAAAGGAATCTCTGGGGGATTAATCCTAAAATCTCTATAACAGTGTTGATTAAGATTAACTGTCCTCTCATTGAACCTACGGCATATGACACATGTGCGGATTATCCTTTTAACTACTGAAAAAAATCTAGGTATCCAAAATATCTTACGTACTTCAGCTAGTAGCCTATAGCATCCAGCATGTAAAAAACGTTCATGATAATCTAATACAATATATTTAGTTAGTAAACTATCCTTAGAAATTAGCAATGGAAATCGCATCCTTCGGTCATCTTTCAGTTTCTGCATTTTGCTACGTACCCTTAACAGGCCTTCCTGATCCACATAAACATTGAGCTGTCCAACTAACTTTGGGATATCTTTGAGCAACAGGTTTCTTGTTTCAAAATATTAAAAAATTTCAGGGAAGTGCTTCTGCTGATCTCTTCTTATTACCATCTTTGTAGCCTCTGCAAAGAAGTTATGATTAATATCAAAACAGCTAATATGTCCAAACTTAACAGGATCCTTTAGTTTTAGTTTCATTTTCAAGTTATTAACCAAGATAAGTACTCTACGGAAAACAGAAACAACTTTATGGTAGCTAGAACATCTTGATAAAGCATCGGTATGCTCCTCAATCTTTGTAGTTATAGTACCATGATAAGACTGGACAACACCAACAGGAGAATCTTGCTTTACCGGAAGGGCAGGTATTACAAAATCCAAGATAGATTCCCTGTTCAGCTGACCTTCTGTCTCATTAAGCAGAAATTTGGGACCTGAAAAGTAGTTAGTTTTTTTAAGCTGCTTGAAAGATAAGCTGCGAGTGATGCAATCGGCTGGATTTTCACAACCTGACACAAAAGAAAAATTAATCGGGTGTTTATTACACAGTTCATTTATTGTGTGTAACCTATTTTGAACAAATACTGAACACTTCTGCATTTTATCAAGCTTGGCAGAAAACCCATGTACCCAGGAAAGGGCAACGAAGCTATCCGGGTAGACTATCAACTCGCTTATTTTGATTGGCATCATACAAGAAATTCCGGATAACTCCTCATACAGACATGTAATTTCTTCTACGGCCAAAGTTATTCCTTGCAGTTCCAGAGATGGCATGCTTTTAGATTCCATTTGCTTGTTTACTATCCTATTTTTTGCAAAGACAAAACCGACCTTTCCTGTGGGAATATTTTGTATGTAAATGACTACACCAAACATCTGCTTACTACTGTCTGAAAATGCCAATAGCCGGTAAGTATCTTCTCTACTCCCAAAGACTCTTGGTATCTCTGCAACAGAAGCAGCATTTGCTTGTTTGGCAATATTCCGCCATTGTCTCCTAACATCGGCATCTAATTCCTTGTCCCAGCCCAGATCTTTGTTGCACTGTAACTGATGCAAAAATAGCCTTGAACGATTAAGAATAGGGCCATTAAAGTTAAAGAGATCATACTGGGAGGCAATAGACTGCAATATTTCCCGTTTTGTTCGAGCTTGTATGTTAAGACTAATAGGTTTAGTCGATAAACTGTCTTGCTTCCTATCCCATGACAACCCAAGTAATTTTACCTTTTCATTGGTTTCTGTACTAATCTCATTATCTATGTGGTCTTGCAATGCAAAATCATTACTGATGTACTGCTGCAGGTAAAACTTGTAAGGCTCAAAAATGCTTTCTAGTTGTTGGTATGCCCAGAGAAGTTCTTCAGAACTATCATAGGCAACTGCACAGTTATCCATGTAACATAGTTGATATATCATCCTCTTCAATTGTAAAAGTTTACTATCATCAAAGTCTACATCTAAAATTAAAATCTTATATAGAGCAAGTAACAGTAATGCAGGGCTGCATCTTAAGCCAAAACTTAATCTTAAATTTCTGTATCCCACAACGGTAAAGTCTTCCTTCTCTACATTTCTGAACCATAGGCATAATAGCCTATTGCTATCTGTGTCATTCAAGGCAAGATTATTGAACGCTTTACACAAATCAAAACATAATAACTTCTGTCCAAATCTCAAATGTAATATAGCAGAAGAAAGTTTCTGGTTTAGATTTGGTCCTGAATATATAGCCTGATTGTGACTAATGGAAGGTTTACTAGAATCTTGCTGACAAAGATTAGACAAATACACTATCCTGCACTTTGTGGTTTCGCGATCCATTTTAAAGATGCCCATGTGAGGCAAAAAGCTATGGTTAGGGTGCTCTCTGATAAATTCGGGAAGGTTATTAATGCGCTCTATGATCCCCATACTTTCCTGTTCTTTAAACACTTTATCCATTATCAATAGCTTATCCCTGTTATTTTGCAATTTTTTCAAGTTAGACTTTAAAATTGAAACTGTCAATCCCTGATTGGAACCTAATAAATGGGACACCTGAGGATTCCAAAATAAAGGAACAACAATTCTACCTTCTTTATCTCTCTTCATATTTTCAAGGGAAAACTTAACCAACTTCTTATTTATTTCAGAACTCCCAGAATCAGAATCATGAGGTTCAGACTTTACAAATCTATGACAACTTTCTTCTAAAATTTGGTTAGCTGCTTTGATAAGCTGAGATTCAATTATATCTCCCTTATCATCAAATACATTAATGTTAACGGGATCCACAGTATCTTTAAAAGCACAATCCGAAACAAGGCAAGTATTACCATTCCCGAAAATGCTACCAACTAAGTTGTGATCTGAAAGTTGAACCAATCCTTGAAAGCAACTTCCAACATAAGGTAAAAATGTTAAATCCTTCAATATTTGTTCCACATTACCATGTAACAATACTCCAGCAGGAGTTTCAGAATATAGAGATTCTAAGTTTGATCCAAACAAGTGTTCCTGCTGAGGAAGACAGTATGCTGAGCGAGTGCCAAGAATTAACTGAATACTCTGGATACCACAAGAATCATTTGACAAGCTTTCATCTGCCAACAAATAACCTCTTTCTTTGAAACCACTTACTACCTTACCTAATTTAGGAAGTTTTAACTTTACATTAATAGAAGGTATACACAGTGCTTCAATTTTTCTAAGCCTATCCCCTATCTGTAAACTTACTTCAATCAGCTTAGTAGTATAATTCTGAGTAGTGTTAATACCATTTACTGTTAGAGAAATATTTTCCCTTAATGTGGGTAAATTATAAAAGTCCGCAATATCGGTCAAAATGAAGTTACACTGACAGCCACTGTCTTTTAAACATCTTAACTTTAAACCATTATCCAAGGTTGCAGTAAAAGTGGGAAGAACAGTCTGCATGTCAGAATCACTCTGGAAAGCTTCCACAATGTTAACCATTGAGCCAGATATCTCCTTATTTTCCTTAGGCTTGGATTTTGCTTTATCTTTACCCTTATCTGTACAAGATTGGCTATCTGGTTTATTTCCATCTTTATTTGTGACTTGCTTGTCATCAACAGACCGAATACACAGGAAACTGAAATGCCACTCCGAGCAATACTTACATTTATTATTGAACCTATACCTACAAAATTTACTCAGATGATTTAGGTTAGAACATTTTAGGCATCCTTTCAATTTTCTTATTTTATCTATCTTGGCTTCTGCAGAGTCAAATTTGGCACACTTGTGGATAGGATGATCAGCTGGTTTACCATCTACTTTAGTGCATATACTACAAGGCTTAAAGGTCTTATTTATTTCATACTTTACATCTACAGCTAAGCTGGTAGCTCCATGGTCACTAGCATTTGATTCTTTGGGGAAAAATTGTTTAGGGACTTCTTTAGTTTTCTTAGACTGGCTACAATAACGCTCACTAGCTTCAAAAAACTTTTCTACAATTTCATTTAACGTTGGCTTGGAGCAGTTAGTAATTTGAATCAAATGATTCTTAAATGCATCATTCAATCCTTCCCATATAAAAAACTGAAGTATACAGTCCACAGTAATTTTCAATTTGCGTATTCTTTCCATAATTAACCTAACCTTAGAGATAAATTCATATGGATCAGTGTTGTTAGAAAGTTTCAAATGGGATAACTGCCTCAAAACATTAAATTTCTGTGTGTCATCCGAAGCTAGGGCTTTCAGTAGTAATTGCTTTGCATGTGAATATCCCTGCTTATCTGCTTCCAAGGACTCTACTAAAACTAAGGCCCTGCCTGAGATCTGCTGCTTTAATAACAAGAGTTTATCGTATTCAGGGTATTCAAATTTACTTAAAGTATCTTCAAATTCTTCAAAAAATCTAGCAAGGTCCTCGTCATCAGAACTAGTGTATTTAGGCAGGGGAGCTATGGGAGACTTAAGCAAACTTCTTGCGGAACTAAGATAGTCATTTGAATGGGAAACTGATGAAGAGGGCACACTAGGGTTCCTAATAGCCACTAAGCAAGATAAAAGTTTGTCATTATAGACCTGACAGGAGTCCAATTCCTCCTCAGACCTACGTTCTTCCTCTTCGTCGTCCCATACCTCATACTTAAGCTCTAATATCTGCTTATTCAAGTCTTTCAATTCTGGAAGCCATTGTTCAAATTGCAAGAGTAATTTCTCCCTTGCTGCACTAGTGAATGTAGGAGAACTATCCTTACGGTTAAAATGTTCTGTCACACACTTCCTTATATACTTCCTTTGATTCACTAATCTCTTAAGTTCAGACATTGTGAATATATACAACTACCTGACCTATCACAAATATAATAAATATAATAAATATTCAAAGGCTAAAGTATGCGTAACAAAACGAAGCTGAAAAGTAAAATTCCCTTAATCACTTTACATAATATACGTTAACACCAAGAAATACCGATGGCATCAATACTAGGTCAACGACGATAAATAAAGATTACCAAGGAAGCAAAGTTTCGAATATAAAAAAAATATGCAATGAAGGCAATTCTCGAGCAAAGAACTTATTTCAGAAATATGTTAAAAAGATTAAATTCACTTCAACCTTTACACTAAAGTATTAAAATGCAAAATAATAACAACGTTCCACCAACAGTGCAAATGGAGAGACATCGGGCAAGCATCAAAGCAAAGTCATAATATCCTGTCATGGTCGCCATATTCGGAAAAAACTTTATATGAAGGTTGTGAAAAATGATGAGAAAACAAACATCAAAGTGAATATTGAATTTATTATTGAACATACAATAAATTTAAAGCATAATATTATGCAGAATATAAATTAATATTAATGACACTTGATGCTGCCCCGATATCTAGGTAACTCTGGCACTAGTTACCTAACCTCCACACTCCGAATCGCTTATAACCAGTGAAAAGTTTTTAAGATTCGTCAAGCAATACCATTACCATGATGCCACTGTGCATAGCCTATAAAAGATATGATAAGTCTATCAGAAAATTATACATGAAATTATTGCCTATGCAAGCGACTTAAAGTTCAGAGTAAGGTTCAATAAAAAGATCTCAAAAGATATGATAAATGGCAAAGCAAAATATTAACAAGAGTAAATTTTTTCTGGTTACAAGTTTTATTTTTTACGGGATTAATGACTCAGCGCTAAAATTATTGATTCAATAACTTTAAATCTCGTAAAGTGTGCCAACATTTACCGAGACCTACCTCAAAGTTATCAAGCGCCTGCTTGCTCGATATAAATCCACGGAGTTGAATCCCTCTGAAGTAATCCAGCAGTATGTGGTGGATGCCAAAGACTATGGTAGGGAAATAGTATCCCCGTCTTGGCCTCTCTTCCATGCTGCTACACAATCCATTATATGGTTCCTCTGAAAACTCACTCCCTTGGAGAATCAAGCCCTCGTCTCTCCATTGCACTTTGGTGAAACTGGTGGTACTTAGCACTTCATTATTTCACAGCAATAAAAGTCCTTCAAGTGAAAAGAGTTCATTAGTAATGATCACACATTAGTTGGCAAGTTTCTAACGAAGGTCGAGTTAATCCATATTCTCTTAAGTCAAGAAAACTGCTTCCTTGGAGGGTTAGGCAGATACTGCTTGGTAAAAATTCTTACCACTACTCGTTAACTTCGTTAACTAATTCAAGAAGGCCTAAATACTATGAAATGGTCTCAAATGCCAGCACACAAAGTATTTACAGCTATTGAATATAATAAGTTATTTAAAGTTACATTTGAGATCTTTTTATTTTCCAAGAGAGTTGAAAACCAAGGATTATGAAAAAAGTCAAAGTACTTTTTTCGTACTAAAAATAAACAAGATAAAGAAAACGAGAATACAAGGATTCTTTAGTTGGAAAGAAAAGATAAAAACAATATATTTAACAAGATAAAGAAAACGAGAATACAAGGATTCTGAAGTTGGAAAGAAAAAATATATTTAACACAGCCACAGTACTATTGCCTGCTTACTACTGTAGGCCAGCCTCCGGCAGCACGAGTACAGTCGGCATGCTACCTACTGAGTCAGTACCTATCTGTGCCGGTCTACTGCCGGCCAGAACAATACGCCGACAACAGACACTGTGGCTAGTAGTTCAAGAAAGAACTGGAGAACCTTGGTGACACAAGGCCCATTCACAGCCGCCAAGGCCACTGGAAGCCGGCAGTCGCCGACAGTTGACGGCTGAGGAGGGGGGGTCTGGGCGGCTCCGGCAACCCACCGGCAATGGTAAGGTTGCAGGACTCCAGCACAGGAAAGACAATGGCTCAGCCATCATAAAAGAACAGAGAGGGGAGGGGAAAGGGTCCTATATGAGGTATAGGAGGGACCGGCAATGTTGCCGGACCTACACACCTTGAAGAAACTGTTTCAGTACCGGCACGACCACAAGTGGCAGGAGAATCATTTATTCTCCAGCTTAGGAGGTGCTAATACAGTTAAGGGGACGGCAGCTCATGCCGTTCCTCTCAACAAGGGAGAAACAGTGTTCCAATGCCGGCGCCATCCTAGGCCATAAGAGTACTATACGACACTATAGCCTAGGGTCGGCGAGCATAGGACTAGTCTACTAGACCACAGAGAGAAGGTGGTGGCAACATTCGACCACTTCAGATGTAATCTAGGGAGGGCTAGCCTCCTATGCCGGCAGTTCCGCCGGCAGGGGAATGCAATCACCCCGCCGACCGACTGCCGACAAAGACTAAATACTCTGAGGTTCTGATCGAGTCCCAAAACTTGCCGTCTGCCGTTAAGGGATGAGACAGAAAACTCTAGGCTAGTCATGCCTGAATTCGAAATTCAAGGCCGACGCAGAGAGTTGTAGCCTAAGGCTACTCTCAGAGGGAAGAGAGATTACCCATAAATCTCTAGCGAGATTAGTAACGGTTAGTATAATTCCAGGAGATATCGATCTCCAGGAATGATAACCGATTCACAAGGGTAACTGGGGAAATGACGAAAGTATATGTTGTCTAGGTTATGTTACCTAGACAAGACCTGATCTCGGTTACCTAAATCACCAAATCTCTGACATATACGATCGTCACGGAAAAGGGAAAATTATGCTTATAAATATCTTTACAATAGATAATACCTAAATAGCTTTCATGATAACAATTAAGCTATTTAAACCGGAATTTCGTTCTGCTAACTAAATAGCACATGTTCAAAGAACGACAGCGCCTATGGCGACACCGGCGATTGGCGAAGATCCACACACAATAAATACACTAAATTCATTGTGAGGCTGGAACTAAATTATATATTGTAAAGAATAAATGCTCAACTTTCTGGATGGAGAAAAAAGCCATAGAAAGCATAAAGATTCCCAGAAATCGATCGAAAATGTCAGATCGACAGGGAACACCACCGTAGCGAGTCGCTACAGATAAAGGAATGACCGCCAGAGGGAGTTGGCGCGGTTGTGATGCGATAGTAGTAGGGGAACCAGGGTAATCTTTGTTGCGGTTACCCTTCTATTCTGCCACGTATTCCCTCTCGAGGCGTAAAGGCTATTCGGGGTGCAGATTGCCATGTGGCGTGTCAAAATTACGTCCCCTTATGATATACGATACCCTTGAGAGTAATCTTAAAGGTACTCGCGCCAGAAGTTAGAATTCTGTGAAACCTTTGGTTTGATTCTCTGGGAATATCACTATAGTCATATATACCCTTGGGAAGCTACTAAAGGAACCTTCCATTAGGACGTCATGGCTTGAGCCCAAAAATCTATTTTTGGGTGAGGTAGCCATGTAGTTGCTTCCTAGGTTATATTTAACTACAGTGATATATCCCAGAGAATTTTACTTAAGGTATCCAGAATTCTAACTCCTGGTGTGAATATCCCTGGCTTTCGCCTTTAGGGATATCGCATAATATCAGAGGACGTATTCTTGACACGCCACATAGCTATCTACACCCCTAATAGCATTTATGCTTCGAGAGGGGAAAGTGGCAAGAATTCTATCTACACCCCTGATAGCATTTACGCTTCGAGAGGGGAAAGTGGCAAGAATTGGAGGAGAGTCGTTATTAAGGCATCGCTTCTACTCCTACTACTGTTTAGCACTAGTATGACGTCACGTCCGGGCGCCATCTTATCATTCCTTGTAGCATTAGCGAGGTGCTACAGATATAGTACTTTTGGGAGGGATTCATTCAGCCTTTATAAAAGGAGGGTGGGTCCATCAGGACGACATGGTTACCTCACCCAAAAATAGGTTTTTCACTTCGTTCAAAATCCGTTTTTTGGGCTCAGGCCATGTCGTCCTGATGGAAGTTTACCAGTGCATTAATGTATCTGTGGATTTCCCATTAGTGCCAATAACCGCGAGATAAATTTTCCTTGGTCATCTATCCTAGAGACACATGGTGTTACTGTCATACACCACTTCAACTGATCATGGACTATGTCAGTGCTTCCTGCCCCCTACAGGGAAGAGTCATGGTAGACTCTAGGGAAAAACTAGAGGATTGCAAGTTCATATGAACAATCTAGCAAACAAACTGGTATATTGGTCTCATCATATACTTGTAAAACATAGTTTGTATTCTGAAAGGAACAGAAGTATGTATTGACTACTGACACCTCCCCCGGTCTACTTGGTGTGTTGTAAGCAAGGTAGACAGATTTTCATCTATGTAGGAAAATTGTATAAGTCAGTAATACAGATATATAGAATCAGTCATAACCAGGGACTGATACCTGATACAAAAACACATAATTGTGAGGTTTGTTCGCTCTAGAACAGATATTGTATTTGTTCAGAATATATTTTCAATATAAGAGGATAATGATTTGCTCTGGCATCTTTATTTATTCAGAATTTTCGGGGCGAAAGGAGACGCAAAATTCAGATATGTATTTATTGATAAACAATAGATAACAAGGATAAAGTGCATTTTATAATATAATATAAAATGAAAATTGGAAATATTGTGGAAAGCATAATTAAAATGGTAATAACAGAAATACTTGTTTTTAAATATAAAACTTACCATATATACTCGTGTAATGTTCGACTTCGTGTAATGTTCGACCCCCCTATTTTTCCTTCAAAATCATGAATTCATCATATACCTCATGTAATGTTCGAGTCTTGATTTTGGCAGTAGGCTAGAGGTTATGCCTCAATGGTCTTTTATCTCCAGCATACCATAATTACCAACAAAGTAGGGGTTATGTCTAAGTGCGACAAACAAATGTATAAAACAAATCGGAACAACACCTAAATACCAACATCTGTTTACAATAACAATTGAGTATTCAGCGTACATTTTCTAGCGAACACTTTAGTTGCGAACAGCTGATTATCATCACTGCCTAATAGCTTTCAAAAACAAGCAAACACTACAAGTAGCAAACAAAATTAGTTCATCGTTTTGCGTAACAAATTACCATTACTGTACCGGTAATTGCAGGTAATTACGGTAATTATAATTACCCGTTATGCTAATCATTTTTTTCCTCACAATATATATGAATAAGAATTTACTCATAACCCATCAAGATGTCTACCAAAAAATATAAAAAATTTACTGCAAAATTCAAGCTTCAAGTTATTGCAGCCGCTGAAACGACAAATAACGTTCAAGCCGTAAAAACGTTTGGAGTTACCGAAACTAGCGTTCGAACTTGGAGAAAAAAAATGTGGATTCAATTAAGAAAATTTTTGGGGGGTTATTATTAATATCAATTAATGTACCATACCAAGTAAATTAAAATGAGCCTAATTTTTTCATTAACCATATCACGTCATAACATACGCAACCCGACTGTTTGCTAGCTTCATACCTGCTGCATTATGGTAAAGTCATTACTCGTAGCGGAAAAAACTATTTATGACGGTTTAGGAAATAAAATCCATGCTAATAATATGCGTGGTGTTAAATGAACATGGTTAGTACTGTATTTTTGGGCTCAAGCCATGACGTCCTGATGAAAGGTTCCTTCAGTAGCTTCATGAGGGTATATATGACTACAGTGGATATTCCCAGAGAATTAAACCAAAGGTTTCACAGAATTCTAACTTCTGGCGCGAGTACCCTAAAGATTTCCCTTTAGGATATCGTATATCAACAGGGGATGTAAGCTTGACACGCCACATGGCTATCTGGACCCCACATAGCGTTTACGCTTTGAGGGGGAAAGGTGGCAATATAACTGAGGAGCCGTTTTCTTGTATCGTATAAATAAGCTCTAGCTGTAAAGCAACGATTTTTTATCCTTAAATCTTGTGTTTTGTGGCGGAGCTGTGCCTTGACCGGAGGCGTCATGTTGCGACGCTGCTGTTCGCCTCGCATACTTCATTTAGTTAGCCAGAACAGCATTCCCGGTCTAATAACTAATTTATTATCATTAGTTATTTAGTCTTCATTGCTAGGAATTAGTTATATTATGCCGATAGTATTCTTCGGCGAACTTAGTTAGCCGAACCCTACGCTAGTTTACTAGCCTATCCCCTAGGCTCGATGCTTAAGTGTTCATGTTTACTTCCTGCATGATATAATAAGTGTTCCTAGTGTTAATTTACGAAATGAAGATTTAGGCAATTGTACATACAAGATTCAGTGATTGCGCATGTGTTTTTTCGCCTTCTAGGGACCATACAAGGGGCGTGGGTGGTCTTACCATCGACTCTTTTACCCCTAACCTAACGTTGGGGCCCTTGTATGCTTCCTTATCTCTCTAGTTACCTCATTTAAGGTAATCCCCTCCCTCTGTGGTAGCCTAGGCTACATCCTAGCCCTCTTACCTCAAATGGCATTCGGGTAGGTTAGGCTAGGATTGTCTACAAGAAATATAAAAAATTTACTGCAAAATTCAAGCTTCAAGTTATTGCAGCCGCTGAAACGACAAATAACGTTCAAGCCGTAAAAACGTTTGGAGTTTCCAAAACTAGCGTTCGAACTTGGAGAAAAAAAATGTGGATTCAATTAAGAAAATTTTTTGGGGTTTATTATTAATATCAATTAATGTACCATACCAAGTAAAATAAAATGAGCCTAATTTTTTCATTAACCATATCACGTTATAACATACGCAACCCGACTGTTTGCTAGCTTCATACCTGCTGCGTTATGGTAAAGTTATTACTTGTAGCGGAAAAAACGGATTTTGAGCGAAGCGAAAAATCTATTTTTGGGTGAGATAGCCATGTCGTCCTGATGGAAGGTTCCTTCAGTAGCTTCCTAGGGTATATTTGACTACAGTGGATATTCCCAGAGAATTAAACTAAAGGTTATCACAGAATTCTAACTTCTGGTACGAGTACCCTAAAGGTTTCCCTCTAGGATATCGTATATCAGCAGGGGACGCATGAATTAACATGCCACATAGCTATCTGCACCCCATATAGTGTTAACGCTGAGTAATTGAGGAGCCGTTCCAAAGTTACTCTCGTTCGTGGCTACTTTTGGTACTCGAGACGTAAACAAACTGGCGCCATTGTTAAATGACGTCACGTCCGTCCTCATCCTGAGCTCAGCTCCTACCAATCTCCGCGATACAGTAGGTCAGGGAGGGGCCTGAAAGGCTGAACTAGAATAGACGGGAGGGTCCATCAGGACGACATGGCTATCTCACCCAAAAAATAGATTTTTCGCTTCGCTCAAAATCCGTTTTTTGGGCTCAAGCCATGTCGTCCTGATGGAAGTGTACCAGAGAATTAATGTATCGTGGATTTTTTCCCTTAATCCAAGTGCCTAGGGCTTCGAGCAATATTCCTATAGTCTGGAGACCGTAAAGACTTTGACAATTTTAGTAATTGTCCTTACCAGAGATTCTACGATGTTCTGGCTTCCTGCCCCCCTGGCCGGGAACTCCTGGTGGACAAGAGGAATATCTTGAAGTGATCGGTGAAGAACTACTCACCTGGTGGAGAGATCATGCTGGTCTCGGAGACAGATCAAAGGTTAATATTTGAGTAGGAATATTATCAAGACATAGGTGAGTATATAATATAAATACTTATATTATTCTTGTAATCAGATAGGAAGGGGGTAAATGAAACTATAACAATCGTATATTTCTTAATAAGGAATAGGAGCGAAAGGAGACGCACATGGTAAATAAAATAGACATTTTATTTCTAAGATTGCAAGTCATTATAGAAGTAATTACAATAATGATTATAGAATTTATTTACAATAATAATGAATAATGTACATAGAAAAATAAAGATGGTGATCTTGAGTCTGAAAACAAAATTTTGCTTTTTAGAAACACAAGTTCCCAGGTGAACGCCAGTCTTTTTATAGTTAAAAAAACACTCCATGCTCGAGAGCATGTGGCACACGTGTAAAATTTCTATTACATTTCACCCTGATAAAGAACAGTCTATTAGAAACACTAAGTGTCCATTAAATCACTATGTATCACAATAGGGTCAACACAGGCACCCATAGAGTTAGAGTCCCAAATAACTCGCTGTCCTATGCAGATTTAAGCAGCAGGTTTCATTACGCTACCTACAGCGACCACAAAATGTTTCATTTCGTGCACCTGTTTTGCGTAGTGCTAGAAGAACACGCGCGATGATTTCCAGCCTGTAAAGCTCTGGAGGCTTTCGAAATCCATACTCTGAAAAAAGTTCAGAGAAGAGGCGACTTCCCTAGGATCGTGACCTGCGGGTGTACTGTCAGGATCCGCTCTGCGAATGAAGTAGGTGATTTTCGCT
This sequence comes from Palaemon carinicauda, assembly GCF_036898095.1. Taxonomy (NCBI): domain Eukaryota; kingdom Metazoa; phylum Arthropoda; class Malacostraca; order Decapoda; family Palaemonidae; genus Palaemon; species Palaemon carinicauda. The sequence continues at coordinate 90,480,504 of NC_090725.1, read as the reverse complement.
CTTAGTTGTTTCAGTGACAGGTTGCTACCCGAGGTTTCTCCTTTGAAGAGTTGTCCTCCACCGAAGTCTGAAGTTCTCGGAAGATAGACCTTAAGACTCTTCACTGGGCATAGAGAGACATCTTCCTTCAGGGGGCAGATTCTTCAGGGGCCCCATCTCTTGGTGGGTAGTTCATTCTTTGCGAGAAACGTTGGGTCGGGGAAGAGGGTAAGATCTCCCGTATCGGTGAATTGAATTTGACCCTCTTCTCTTGATAATGCCACTATTTCACTGACTCGGGCTCCCGAGGCAAGAGCAAAACGGAAAATAACTTTTTGAGTCAGGTCTTTCAGAGGGCACGAATCGTTGTCCAGGCTAGAAGCAAAATGGAGCACCTTGTCCAGGGACCAGGAGATAGGTTTTGGTGGAGGTGCTGGGCGTAGTCTAGCGCATGCCTTTGGCAGTTTATTGAAGATGTCACTGGACAGATCAATCTGGAAGGCGTATAGGAGTGGTCTAGTCAAGGCCGATTTACAAGTGGAAATCGTGTTGGCTGCTAAGCCTTGTCCATGAAGGTGAATGAAGGAGGACATGCAAAAATCAATGGTGATCTCCGTAGCCTTTTTTGCCTTGACAAAGGAAACCCACTTTCTCCAGGAATATTCGTACTGCCTTCTGGTAGACTTTGTTTTGTACTCCTCGAGGAAGTCTAAGCTTTTCTTCGAGATCCCAAATCTTTTCTTTACGGCTAAGGAGAGAAAATCATGAGATGAAGGTCCTTGACTTTCAGTGATGAAGCGAAGACAGTCGACTTCTGTACTTGTTGAGAGAGGACTGGGCCCGGTAGGGGGATCAGCATGGGCTGCAGCTCCAGGACTAGGGGATACCAATTGCTCCGGGGCCACTAGGGCCGCTGTCCCTTTGAAGGTTCTCAGTTTGGAGAGGACTTTCAGCAGAAGGTTGGGTGGAGGGAACAGGTAGATCTTGGACCATCTGTTCCAATCCAGGGACATGGTGTCCACCGCTTCTGCCTTGGGGTCCTCGTACGGGGCCACATATCGAGGAAGTTCATTGTTGTCGCTCGTCACGAAGAGGTCGATCTGAAGTTCCGGGACTTGGCGAGAGATGAAGGAGATTGATCTTGCGCCTTGAGACCATTCCGACTCTATTGGGCTTGTCCTTGATAGAGCGTCCGCTGTCACGTTGCGGAATCCTTGTAGGTGAACTGCAGACAGGTGCCATTTCTTCCTGTCTGCCAGATGGAAGATAGGTAGAAGCACCTGATTTATCTGGGGCGATCTCGAGCCCTGACGATTGAGACATCTGACTACCACCGAGTTGTCCAGAGTCAGACGGATGTCGATCGAGGGAGACGGGGAGAGTTTCTTCAGGGTGAGAAGAACCGCCATGGCCTCCAAGATGTTGATGTGAAACGTCTTGAATAGAGGAGACCATGTTCCTTGAACCTGTTGTTGGTGGGAGTGACCTCCCCAACCCTCCAGTGAAGCGTCCGTGTGGATGTTGATCAATGGAGGCGGGTGGTGAAGAGGAATGGATCTTTTCAGGGCCTTTGCTTCCGACCACGGCTTTAGAAGTGAGCGAAGTCTGTTTGGAAGCCGTCTCTTGAGGTCTCTTCGAGCGATGGATGCGAATCGTCTCCAGACTCCCGCGGCATCCTTTAGCTGTGCGCGAAGCACTGGGTTTGTCACTGAGGCGAACTGTAGAGAGCCGAGAACTTGTTCCTGTTGGCGTCTTGAGATCCGCTTGAATTTTAGAAGTCTTCTGACAGACCCGGCTATTTCCTTCCTTTTCTTTTGTGGAATGGAAAGGCGGTGTGACTGAAGGTCCCAATGGATTCCCAACCATTGGAACTTCTGAGCTGGAGTGGAATGGAAAGGCGGTGTGACTGAAGGTCCCAATGGATTCCCAACCATTGGAACTTCTGAGCTGGAGTGAGGCGAGACTTCTCGGCGTTTATCTTGAAACCCAGATGCTCTAGGAACTGGGTGACTTTGTTGCAGGCTCGCAGACAATCTTCGGGCGATGTCGACCAGACTAGCCAGTCGTCTAGGTAGGCCATCACTTGGACGCCCTGAAGACGTAGTTGTTGGACGATTGCGTCTGCCAGCTTGGTGAAGATCCGTGGAGCCACGTTGAGCCCGAAGGGCATGGCCCTGAAGGCGTAACTTTTCTTTTGGAGTCGAAATCCTGGGTAGGAGGAAGCGTAGTGATTCATTGGAATGTGCCAGTAGGCATCCGCCAGGTCTATGGAGACCGTGTAGGCCTTGTGAGGCAGAAGGGCCCTTATTTGTTGCAGAGTCAGCATCTTGAATTTGTTGTTCGCAATGAACTTGTTGAGAGGGGACAAGTCGAGAATGACTCTGAGTTTGTCTGAGTCTTTCTTGGGAACACAAAAGAGTCTTCTTTGGAACCTGGTTGACTTTACCCTCCTAATCACCTTCTTGTTCAAGAGTTCCAGGACATATTCTTCCAGGAGGGGGGTCGACTGTTGGAAGAATTGCTGGAAGGCTGGGGGTGGTTGAGTCCAGCTCCAGCCTAATCCTTTCTTGATGATGCTGTGTGCCCAAGGATCGCAGGTCCAACGATCCTGGAATTGGCGGAGTCTTCCTCCCACCGGAAGCACTTCATTGCTTCTAGTGTCCCGAGGGTTTGCCACCTCGGCCGCTAGCTCCCCTTCCTCCTCTGCCTCTGGAGGGACGGCGAGAAGAATCTCTGCCGGAGCCTCTGCCTGAGCCTCTACCCCTGGGACGAAAGGTAGTGGAATGCTGTTCATAGGCAGGGGTGAAGACCGGTGACTGCGACACCACCGGTTGGGGGACCAGTTGAAAGGTCTGCTGTGGTTGTGCAACCACTTGGGGAGTAGCGGGAGCCGGAAACTGGCGTCTTGGTTGACGTTGCTGGGGCCTAGGCTTGGAGATTTTCCTCTTAGGCTGAGGGCCTTCGTCCTGGGAGGACTTCCTTTTTCGGGACATGCCCCACTTGTGGAGAAGGTTCTGGTTCTCCGTGGCGGCTTTGTCCACTATCTCTTTCACCAAGGCTGACGGGAAGAGATGTTTACCCCAGATGTTGGAGGAAATCAGTTTCCGGGGTTCGTGTTTCACCGTCGCATTGGCGAACACGAACTCTCTACAGGCTCTGCGAGCCTTAACAAAGCTTTACAGGTCCTTTGTCACAGTTGCTAGGTGTGACTTCGCTAGGACCATATACAAGTCTGGGATCCTAGTGTCCCCGGCCATGACTTCTAGCTGTATCTGATGTGACAGAGAAGCGGCAAGTCTCTCCTTGGTGTCCTGTTCCCGACGAAGGAGATGGTCGTTCAGTTGTGGGAGGTCCTCGTTGAACTGGCGACCAGCCACATCAGGTTCCAATTTCCCAACCGTAAAGGTGAACTGGATATCTTTCCAGTACCTATCATCGGGGGGAAGAGTGAGGGAGAAGGGTCTGCACTCCTCCAGTGCAGGGCAAGGTTTACCTTCTTCCACCGCCTTCATGACTGCTTGGAAGGCCTTTTCTACAAAGGGGAAGGTCGCAGTAGCTGGAGCAATAAAGGACGGATGCTTTTTGCTCAGTGCTGGCATCTTGGAGTTGGTGAAACCCCGACTCTTCACTGAGTGAGCCAGCATGGCTTGGGCCTTCGCGAGATCGAACACGATCACTTCCTTTGGTTCGGTCTCTTCTTTTGAGGCTGGTTCAGACCTGAGTCGGACGTAACAGTCCGGATACGCCTCGAAATTCGGGAAGAATTCCACTTCTTCCAGGAGGACAGAACCAATCTTGTCATTCACGAAGATCCTGCCAGTCGTGATTGGCATATGCTTGGCGTACCTCCATGGGTTAGACTCCGAGCAGCTAGGGAGGTCCTTTACTGAGATCTTCTTCGGTTGTTTGAAGCCGATGAGAGTAGTCTGGAACTACTCCTGAATCTCTCTGAGCTTCTTTTCCATAAGGGCCTCCAGCATCCGGAAGACCTCTTGGGTGGCGGATGGTAATGTTTCCGAGGCGGTGGAGGTAGAGGGAACGGGTTCCTCGGTCACTACGGGTTTAACCGGGGTTGTTGGACCGACCTCGGTCTCCGAATCAGGGTATTCCACCTGATCTTCCTCATAGTCGAGCTCTTCGCCCATGAGGGTCTTCTCCGTACCTTCGGACACCTCCGACATACGTTCCACCTCGTCGGAATCGATGTGACACGTACGAAGTAACTGTGCCATAACGATGTCAGGTTCGACCACCAGTTGGACGGTGGGAATCTGGTCTTGAGAGATCACAGAGTCCTTGGATGCTTTCGGGAAAAGCAAGGCCCTTATATCTTCATTTGGAAGGTAAGGTCCAGAAGCGTTTTTTTGGAAGCCGCGCACCCATTTGCGCAGCTTCTCTCTAGCAGTGTCCCGTACCTCCGTGGTAGGAGGTTTCTTGAACGCGTCATCTAGGAGACTCTTGCAGACCAAACAGTTCTGCGGATCCCAGTATTTAAGGTCACCTCTCATGGCGACGCAGGGGGCGTGGGTCCGGCACACCTTGTGCCCGTAGAAGTCCAGGCGTTTAACTCCACAGAAGTTGCTTTCACACTTTATATACTCCTCCTGTAAAAGAAAGAGATCATGAGTACATGGAAGGCATAAGAATGACTTACATTACTCTAGACTTAAGAATAACTTAATCTGTAAGATAGCATATTAATTATATGCTCAGGATAGATGAGCAGGAAAGGAAGTAGGTTAGACACATACTTGTTAATCCCGTCCAGCCGGTTACCGTAACCTTATCTGTAGACAATTCCTTAGGACCCGAGGGTTCCAAAGGTGGGAGAATCCGTATGGATGAGCCAAGCTAGGCCTCCTTATTAGAGGAATTGTCCGCAGAGTATAAAAGGATCTGAGCCCGCTCAGAGCCTAGTGAGGGAGAGGGTAAAATAGGATAAACCCCTTAGTAATATGTAGGTTCCGGCAAGAGACTGCACTGAGATGCACAGAGTATGCTGGAAATGCTGTAATGTGCAACCATACAGCATAGCCACTATATCAGATGGTATAACGATACCTATATGGAGGTGGCCAGGCTATCTGGCTGCATCAGATTGACTGCCGGCGTGGTGCCGGCAGCCGTGGAAGTGGTGCATGTCCCTCAGCGCCTCATTAGGTGGCGCCGGCAGACCGACGGCACGCCGGAGACCGGTCCTGCAAGGTGAAAACATCAAGGAGGACACACTGAGCAATCAAGATGGATAAAACCACAGAGGCGACCTCCGGCACAGCGGCGGATCGCCGGCAGGGCGGCGGGCTCCGGCAGCCGGAAGCTGACGGCATGGTGAACCTTAGTTCAACTCATAGGATATATATATATATATATATATATATATATATATATATATATATATATATATATATATATATCGGGCAGATACCTGGAATGCTGGCAATCAATGTCGACAGGTAAGGGGGCGGCAGCCTCCGGCTGTCGCCAGTCGCCAGGTAATCCTTGGGGAAATACATGGGGTAGGACGTCGGCGGTATGCCGACGGAAGGCGGCAGCCTCCGGCAGGTGGTAGGCTGACGTCTTAGAGGGGAGGTATCTTATGAATAGAGGTCACCTGAAGTAGTGGCGGCTGTCGCCAGCAGTAGAGGCGGCAAGGGACCGGCACAATAATAGAGAGAGATAAAGGTAAGGAGGGAAGGGAGGGGTAATACCCTATACCCCTCCGGCTTCCCTCCGGAGGGAGTGCACTCATGATAGGAGTAGGTACAGCTATCATCCGGCGGCAGTGGGCCGGCAGACGGCCGGGAGCCTGAGGTAACCCAAGGGAGGGATAGAGAGCACTCAAAGAGGGGGAATCCTCCGCCGGCAGGACCGCCGCCGGCAACCACCCCCATAGAACACTGTGAGGGGGAAGTGTACCAGAGCGGCCAGCTCAGTAGAAGAGCAAGACTAGCCCTACCACTCCACCCAAGGGAGGAGTTGTAGGACAGAGGACAGGGGTGTGTAGGCAGGCCTACACCAAAGGGATAGAGTGGGGAGGGGAGTAGGGGTCTTTCTAAAGTGGGGAGACACTGTATGAAAGAGGCCACCAAGGTAAGGGAGGACACTCCCTAACCTAAGATAGGTAGCTCAGATCAGTTACAGCACTGATGTACTGTCCTAAACTATAATAAAGCAGAATCTCCCCCCCCCCAGAGCCTAACCTAGATTAGGAGAACCATTCTCCTAGGCTAGGGAGGCCTGGAAAGACACGTCGCTAGTTTGCAGGGAGGAAGGAGTGACCCAACCAAGTGCAAACTCGGGAAGAGCAGAGCCCTTCCCAAGGTCTCAGGCACGACCTTAAGGGGGATTCATTCCCTTAGGGTAGGCTGAGAGTAGCGATAAATACTCTGGGTGAAGTTGAGATTCTCCAATATATAGGATAAGGGAGAAGCAAGGCTACCCAGAGGGAATTACCCGTAGGTAAGGGGAATTAGGAAGCATACAAGGGTTCCTACGTTAGGTTAAGTGTGGTGCACGGACCAACACGGTCCCTTGTATGGTCCCCGAAGGCGAAAACACTTACAGCACAGTAACTAGTATGTTTAAAAAAATGCCTAAATCTTCATAACTTAACTTAGGAACACTTATTATATCATGCAGTAATATGAGCACTAGGCTGTCAAGTCTAGGGGCTAGGCTAGCGATCTAGTATGGGGTCGGCAAACGACGGTTGCCTAACGAGCGCTAACACACGATATAATTACTTCCTAGCTATGAAGACTAAATAACTAATGATATTAATTAGTTAAGTGACCGGAAAAGGCTGTTCTGGCTAACTAAATAAAGCATGCGATATGAACAGCGGCGCCGTAAAATGGCGCGTCCGGTATTGGCACAGCTCCGCCACAAAACAATATTTTATGAAAAGTAGAAGTTACTTAACGGCCAGAGCTTATTTAAACAATACTAGGATCTGGTACTCAACTTTCCAGAAGAAGGCGAGGCTGAAGGTTGAGACATAACGGCGATGTAAGCGGATAATTAAAGCACTTGGGAAAAATCCGACTAAGCGAAGGAGCTACAGACGAAAGAATGGGGACGGACATGACGTCATTTAACAATGGCGTCCGTTTGTTTACGTCTCGAGTACCAAAAGTAGCCACGAATGAGAGTAACTTTGGAACGGCTCCTCAGTTACTCAGCCACCTTTCCATATCGAAGCGTTAACTCTATATGGGGTGCAGATAGCTATGCGGCGTGTTAATTCATGCGTCCCCTGCTGATATACGATATCCTAGAGGGAAACCTTTAGGGTACTCGCACCAGAAGTTAGAATTCTGTGATAACCTTTAGTTTAATTCTCTGGGAATATCCACTGTAGTCAAATATACCCTAGGAAGCTACTGAAGGAACCTTCCATCAGGACGACATGGCTTGAGCCCAAAAAACTATATATGACAGTTTAGGAAATAAAATCCATACTAATAATATGCGTGGTGTTAAATGAACATGGTTAGTACTGTATATATAGGCCTAGCCTATGTTTACCTACCGGTAGGTAGCCTTATATACGTGTAAGCATAGCCTACGATTACCTACCGGTAGGTAGCGTAGCCTAGGGTAATGTTCGCGTAGGCCTAGCTTACGTTTACCTACCGGTAGGCCAGAAATTTTTACTTTTTCAAATATATATCTCGTGTAATGTTCAACCCTTACTCTTTTAACTGAAAAATAGGCCTTCAAAAATTGAACATTACACGAGTATATACGGTTCCCGCTGGTTATATAGGAATGGCTAAAGTCTCCTGACGCCCTGGCAGAAATTTGAAAATCTTGCGCGCTATCGTAGATATGCCAGGTGTACACCAGCGCACTCGCGGTACAACAGGTAGAACTATTCCCAGAAGCCTCAGATCTTTTTCTGCCGTCATAGCCGGCTGTCATAGGTAAAATTCGCATTTACACAATTCAAAGATATTACTTAACTTTCCAGAAGCTGATGAGGCTGGTGGAGACATCATAGTGACAAATAACTCCAAAATAGCGAGAGATAACACGGGATAACACCGGTCAACGAAGCTACAAGAGAAAGAATAGCTTGGTGGCGCTGCGCGGTGGCGATTTGGCGCACTATTTACAGTACGGTAGGAGCGTCTCCTCTTTAACGACTCTCCTTTATTCTTGCCACTCTTCCCCTCGAAGCGAAAGTGCTATTAGGGGTGTAAATAGCTATGAGACTTGTCAAGAATACTTCCTCTGATATTACGCGATATCCCTTTTTAAAATTTTAAGGGATATTCGCTCCAGGAGTTAGAATTCTGGATACCTTTGGTAAATTCTCTGGGATATATCACTGTAGTCAAATATACCTAGGAAGCTACTATTGAAGGAACTTCCATCAGGACGACATGGCTACCTCACCCAAAAATAGAATTTTCGCTTCGCTCAAAATCCGTTATACGGTACCCCGCTGGTTATATAAGAATGGCTAAAGTCTCGTGACGCCCCGGCAGAAATTTGAAAATCTCGCGCGCTATCGTAGATATGCCAGGTGTACACCAGCGCCCTCGCGGTACAAGAGGTAGAACTATTCCCAGAAGCCTCAGATCTTTTTCTGCCGTCATAGCCGGCTGTCATATTGGAAATTCGCTCTCGCTTTATACTCAGTTTGGACGTTATTTGGTGATGTACAACGTTTTTTGAGTTTGGGCTACCGTTTAATTGTTTTCTGTTTCATTTATTCTTAAAATCTTTTTGTTTGGGGTTATATTTATTAGTTTAGCCTTTGTTTTTATGTTGTCGGTCTTTCTCGTAACTTTTCAATATGGCCGACCCCTCCCCTGTAATTCGTGTGTTAGTGAAGGGTGTCTTACTCGACTCCCTAAAGGTTCTGTAGACCCACACAATGTTTGTATTAAATGTAGGGGAAAACCATGTTCTTTTGATGATCGGTGTAATGAATGATTTTCATTAACAGAAAATGAATGGGTGACATATGAATGTTATGTTAAGAGATTAGAGAGGGACAGGGTTAGGCGTAGATCATCACACTCTGTTGATAGAACCTTACCTAATATTAGTGATCCAATTCCTTCTTCCGTAGTGGTAGATCAACAACCGAAGGAACTTTCTTTGAAGGACATGTTTACTGCTATTCTGGCTCTCGGTGAAAAAGTTGAGTCTTTAGCGGCGGATAGAAATCAAATTTTTTCCGAAATCAAGGTACTGAAAAGTCGTGAATCTCTCGGAAATGTGAAAAGTGTTTCGAATGTGTTCAGTGTTGTGGAGGGTGCGTCTGCACGATCTTGTCGTTCGCCCAGCCTACAACCTCTTTCGAGCTCCTGAACCCATGGGAGAAGTAATGTCGGACGGCAAAAGGGAACGAGAAGCGTCATCAATCGTGCAGACGTCCCCTTGAACGTTCCTGCTGCCGTAGCACAGGTCGTTCACCCTCATCGTAGGAAAGATGGGGTTGGTGCGTTATGACCGTTCTCTAATGAAGGTTCGGGTAGTGAAAACTGGCGTCACGCGTCCAGACCACTCAAAAGATCGCACGCGGTTAGTCAGCGTCACGAATCGCCTCCACGACCAAGCTGTAGTACTTGGGATACGCCTGAGGATTTCCATTCTCTCGACGCTTGTACGCCTGCGAAACGCTCCGACCATGGTGTACGTGTCGATGATTTACAGTCCGATTCAGAGTTTTTACCTGTTGCTGATGTTACTCTTCATGCTCCTCCACTTCCTTCAGACTGACTGTCGCCACCCGAAAAGTGTGGTGATAGTGATATTGATATCCCTTTAGAAAAGGAGTCGAATGTGTTACAGACTAACGATCCTAGGTGGTGTATGCTTTTGGACATGAAACAAAAACACTCGTCGTTCATGCAGTCTTTTCAACCTGCGGTTGGTCGTCAGACGTCGGATCAGTTGTCGCACAGGCGGCCTGTGGTCTCTAGTGCTGACGTGTTATCGCACAGGTGGTCTCCCATTCGCAGTGTTCAACAGCAGGTTGATTTAGATGAGTCACGTCAGAGAGTTGTTGCCAAACAGAAATCGACTTCCGAACGTGACGAGGAGCGCCGGCGTTGGCAAGTGGACGCAATGCGTCACCGTGACGACTCTCAGCAGTCGACTTTCGACGCTATGAAGCGTCAGTATCAACAGCAAGTGGACGCTAGGCGTCCACGGGATGACCATCATCAGTCTACTCATGATGGCATAGAGCGTTAGCGTCAACAGCAAGCGGACGCTAGGCGTCCACGCGGCGACATTCGGCAGTTGACTCCTGACACCAAGCGTCGTTCCATTCAACAGCAAGCGGACGCTAGGTGACCACGTGACGACACACGGCAGTGAACCATTGACGTCGAGCGTCAACCCATCCATGGCATCACACACCAGTCAACCTCGACCTCTCCGCTTCAGTTGGAAACAATTAATTGATCATGGCAAGCGGTCACATTCAGACTTTGATCCTTTGGTTCAGGCTGCAGCAGTTGCTGCACTGCCAGAAGATGAACTTGAAGAGAATTCTGACGTGGACGAACCATTAGAACCCGTTTCTGAAAATGAAGAAGATAAACATTATCAACATGCTGTTGATCTTAGGAAATTGATGTTAGTTCTCACAGACCTTTTTCCTGAACATTTTACCCCTGTGGCCCCTCGTTCTCCTCCATCGGAATTTATCTTAAGGAAAGCATCTAAAGTGCCTGTTTATACCAAGATGGTACTTTCACGCTCTTCTAAACGAGCCTTGAAGTTAATGGGTTCCTGATTTGATTCAGAGAGATCTATTGGCAAAACAGCCTTTGCTTTTCCTCCCGCAAGATTGGCCTCTAAATCCAGTGTTTGGTACGAGACTGGTGAAGTGCTGGGCTTGGGATTTCCTTCTTCTGCCCAGGGAGATTTCTCAAGTTTGGTGGATTCTTCTCGTTGTCTGGCCTTGAGAAAAACAAAGGTATGGTGGTCATTGCCAGAGTTTGACCATTTACTTAATGGTTTGTTCAGGGCCTTTGAGGTCCTAAATTATCTAAACTGGTCTTTGGGAGCCTTAAGCAAGAGGGTCTCCGAAATGAAAGGCACAGACACTAGTAGCCTTGTTCATTTGATGTCCTGCTTGGACAAAGTTGTAAGGGATGGCTCTAACGAGTTAGCTGCTTTGTTCACAGCCGGAATTATTAAGAAGAGGGCTACTATGTGTTCCTTTCTCTCGTTGGGAGTTTCGCCTTACCAGAAATCGGAGCTACTATTCGCTCCTTTGTCAGCTACTCTATTTCCACAAGAGTTGGTAGGGGAAGTTGCCACTGGCCTCACCCAGAAGGCCACTCATGACTTGGTGGCCAATACGGCCAGGAAAGTTTTACCTTCTGCCTTTTCATCTCGTAAACCTAAGGAAAGTTCTTCTGGGGTACGACCTTCCCAGTCCTTTCGTGGTAAACCTACTGGAAGGGGTTCTTTCAAACCAGACGGGAGAAAACCTAAGAGCAGAGGAACCAAGACCGGCCGAGGTAGAGTCTGACTGCCCTATCCTTCAGACAGCAGTAGGTGCCAGGCTGAATTACTTCTGGAAGGCCTGGGAGAGGAATGGAGCGGACCCCTGGTCCGTCCAGGTGTTAAAGGAGGGTTACAAGATCCCATTCCTATTGATTCCTCCATTAGTCACAGATCCGAAGAAGCAAGCCACGGACTGCATATGTCTCTATTACTAGAGAAATGAGCAATAGAGGAAGTGCAAGATTTATCATCTCCGGGGTTTTACAACCGACTTTTCTGAGTTCCCAAGAGTTCGGGGGAATGGAGACCGGTTCTGGAGGTAAGTGTTCTAAATGGTTACGTCCAGAACACGATGTTTACGATGGAGACTCAGAAGACGGTTCTTGCGGTGGTAAGGAAGGGCGATTGGATGGTCTCAATAGACCTCCAAGACGCCTATTTCCATATTCCAATACATCCCAGCTGCAGACGTTATCTGAGATTCATGGACGGAAACAAGATCTTTCAATTCAGAGCCCTATGTTTCGGTCTGAGCACGGCTCCTCTGTTATTCACCAAGATCATGCTGAAAGTAGCAAGCATGTTGCATTCGAGGGGAATCAGGGCCTCCCTGTACCTGGACGATTGGCTGATAAGAGCCTCCTCAGCCGATTGCTGTTTGAAGGACCTGAAAATGACACTGGAATTAACTAAGAAACTTGGCCTCCTGGTGAATTCGAAAAAATCGCAACTGACTCCATCTCAGGAGATTCTTTATTTGAGGATAGAGATTCACAGTCGGAGTTTTCGGGCTTTTCCGTCGCCTGTGAGGATACAGTCAGCTCTCCAAAAAATACCAAGCTTTTCTGAAAAAAGAACTGAGTTCTGTAAGGGAATGGATGAGCCTTCTGGGGACACACTCATCATGAGAGAAGTTCGTGACTCTGGGGAGGTTGCATTTACGCCCCCTTCAGTTTCATCTCAATCGACATTGGAAAAAAGGGGACAGTCTCGACAGGGAAAGCGTTCCCATCACGGACTCTATAAAGTCACATCTTCAGTGGTGGAACAGCGAGCACAGACTGAAGGAAGGCTTGTCTTTACAGCAAAAGAGCCCAGACCTCGTGTTATGTTCCGACGCCTCAAACTCGGGGTGGGGGCAACACTGGGGAAGAAGGAGCTCTCGGGAACGTGGACATTGGAGCAAACAACTCTCCACATAAACCAAAAGGAGCTTTTGGCAATACATCTGGCCCTCAGAGGCTTCAAAAAGCATATCTGGGGCAAAGTAGTCCAAATCAATGTGGACAGCACTACAGCTCTGGCCTATATAACAAAGCAAGGCGGAACCCACTCATGGACTCTGTACGAGATAGCAAGACCTCTTCTCATATGGGCAGAGGAAAGGAAAGTGACACTTTTGACTCGGTTTATTCAGGGAGTCAACAATGTGAGTGCAGACAGACTCAGCAGGAGGGGTCAGGTTCTCCCCACAGAATGGATTTTGCACCGAGACGTCTGCAAAAGTCTGTGGCGTTTGTGGGGTCGTCCTCTCGTGGATTTCTTTACAATTGCAAAAACAAAGAGACTGGAGTGTTACTGCTCACCAGTACCGGATCCCGAAGCCATACACATAGACGCGTTTCTAATAAATTGGTCGCACATGGAGGTTTATGCATTCCCCCCGTTCAAGATTCTTTACAAAGTGATACAGAAGTTCGTATCCCACGAAGAAACCAGGATGACACTCATAGCTCCGTTCTGGCCGTCAAGGAGCTGGTTTCCTGAGGTACTGGAATGGATGGTAGATCTTCCGAGAATCCTTCCCTTAAGACCAAATCTTCTCAGACAACCTCACTTGGCTCGAAACCACCTAAACCTCCGAGCTCTACGTCTGACTGCCTTCAGACTATCGAGAAACTCATTAGAGCTAGAGCCTTTCCGAAGAAGGCAGCCAAGGCTATTGCGAGAGCAAGGAGGTCTTTCACCATCAAGGTGTATCAGTCCAAGTGGGAGTTGTTCAGAGAGTGGTGTAGGACTAACGCGATTTCTTCATCCAGTACCTCTCTGACTCAGATAGCAGATTTCTTCCTAGACCTTAGAAATAAACATAATTTTTCGTCCTCTACAATTAAAGGTTACAGAAGTATGTTGGGTACAGTTTTTAGGCACAGGAACTTAGACCTCTCCAATAATAAGGATCTACAAGACCTGCTCAAGTCTTTTGATACCACCAAGAGAAGGCAATCAGCATCTCTTGCCTGGAATTTGGATGTGGTGCTTAAATTCCTCATGAGTGACAGGTTTGAGCCTTTACACTCTGCTTCTTTTAAGGATCTAACCTTGAAAACTTTGTTTCTGGTTAGTCTAGCCACTGCTAAAAGAGTAAGTGAAGTTCACGCTTTAAGCAGGAACATTGTTTTTCGGGATGGGAAAGCCATTTGTTCCTTACAATTAGGGTTTTTGGCCAAGAATGAGAATCCTACTCGCCCATCGCCCAAATCATTCGAGATCCCTAATCTTTATGATGTGGTGGGAGACGAGTTGGAGGAGGTGCTCTGTCCAGTAAGAGCATTACAGTTATATGAGGACAGAACTAAGAGTCTGAGACGCGACTCAGACGCTCTGTAGTGTGCAGTCCGAAAACCCTCACTGCCCATGTCAAAGAATGCCTTATCATTTTTCATTAGATTGTTAATTCGAGAACCTCATGCCCAGTGTGATGAGGCGGATCAGAGGCTTCTCAAAGTGAAGACGCATGAAGTCAGAGCGGTAGCGACTTCAGTGGCTTTCAAACAGAATCGTTCACTGCAAAGTTTGATGATACAACCTTTTGGAGGAGTAAGTCCGTATTCGCATCTCATTATTTGAAACATGTTCAGACTCTCTTTGAGGACTGTTTTACGTTGGGTCCATTCGTGGCAGCGAATGCAATAGTAGGTGAGTGATCTACCACTACGTTCCTTTTTTCCTAATACCCCTTTTCTATCTCTTGGAACTCGTAAAGTTATGGTTGTTTGTGGAGATTGGTCGTCAGTCTTCCGCAATCTTTTGTTTGGTCAGGTGGTCAATTTGTTCCTAGAGCGCGCCCAGAACAAGGGTATTAGTTGAGGTCCTGTCATGTTATAGGTGGTTGTACCGTTTGACATCTCCTAGGGATCATCATCCCCGAGTGGATCGCTGGATCTCCTAAGGATAGCGGACGAAATGAGGCAGAGTATCATTGCTGTCAGCTTCCTTATTAGGTGAGAACCTCTTAAGTTATTTATGTAATGCTTAAGTGAATTTCCGAATATGTAGCTGTCTCTGACCCGCCACCAAGGGGTGTCAATCAGCCATTCTTATATAACCAGCGAATAAGTTTTATATTTAAAAATTATATTTTCATAATAAAATGAATTTTTAATATACTTACCCACTGGTTATATAAGTTAAAAACCCGACTTCCTCCCCTCTAGAGACTATGAGGCATGGAAGATCTGAGGCTTGTGGGAATAGTTCTACCTGTTGTACCGCGAGGGCGCTGGTGTACACCAAGCTTATCTACGATAGCGCGCAAGATTTTGAAATTTCTGCCGGGGCGTCAGGAGACTTTATCCATTCTTATATAACCAGCGGGTAAGTATACTAAAAAATTTATTTTATTATGAAAATATCATTTCACCTGAAAAAGATTCGTGAAGCCACTTTAAAGGAAATATTGTAATATTTCATGTTTCCTTATTTCTGTCGTTATAGTTTATAAACACTTGCGTAGTTATATGCATGGCATGTGTAAGTCTTTTATGCTTCTTTCACCTTTATACTTAGAACAGTCCATAGTGTCACTACCGTGATACTTCACTAAACATGTCACTCCTTCGGGAGGGATCATGTACACCCTTCACTAAAAGTCCCGATTAGTGCACTGTTCTTCGCAGTATTTAAGCGGTAGGTTTTAGTACACTACCTGCTGCCACTACGAAATGCTTAATCTCTTGCACTTGCTTCGCGTAGTGTTTGAAGAAATCCCTGGATGACTTCCATCCAGTATACGAGCGAAGACTTTCAAAATTCATATTTTGAAAGAAATTTAAGAGACACAGCAATTTTTTTCGGATCATGATCTGCGGGTGTGCTGTCTGGTTCCGCTCTGCGAATGAAATATGTGATCTTCGCCCTTAATTGTTTCAAAGTCAATGTCGAACCTGAGGTTTCTCCCCTAAAAAGCTGTCCTCCCCTAAAGTCTGAAGTTCTACGAAGATAGACCTTTAGGCATTCTACTGGACATAGAGATGCATCTTCCTTCAGAGGGCAGATTCTCCAGGGACCCCACCTTTTGGTGGGCAGCTCATTCTTAGCGAGAAACGTTGGGTCAGGAAAGAGATTCAGTTCTCCGCACTCTGTGAATTGAATGTGGCCCTCATCCCTCGAAAGGGCCACTATTTCGCTAACTCTGGCTCCTGAGGCTAGTGCAAATAAGAATATAACTTTTTGGGTCAGATCCTTCAGAGAGCAGTCTTCATTGTTCAGGGTTGAGGCTAAATGAAGAACCTTATCCAAGGACCAAGAAATGGGCCTCGGGGGTGCTGCGGGCCTAAGCCGAGCGCAGGCCTTAGGGATCTTATTGAAGATTTCATTAGAGAAGTCCACCTGGAAGGCATATAGCAAGGGTCTAGTCAAGGCAGATTTACACGTAGAGATTGTGTTGGCTGTTAAACCTTGTTCCTTGAGATGAATAAAGAATGATAAACAGAAATCTGTCGAGATTTCCTTTGGTTTCTTTGCCTTGACGAAGGCAACCCATTTCTTCCAGGAAGATTCGTATTGTCTTCTAGTAGATTTCGACTTATATTCTTCCAAAAAGTTTATACTGTCCTTCGAAATCCCAAACCTTTTCTTGACTGCTAAGGCGAAAAAATCACGAGATGAAGGTTTCGGGTTTTCTGTGATGAAGCGGAGACAGTCGACTTCTGCACTTGTTGAGTCAGAACTGGATCCGGCAACGAGACCAGCTTCAGTCGCATTTCCGTCATCAGAGGGAACCAGATGCTGTTGGGCCACTTGTGAGCCACTATCGCTGCTGTTCCCTGAAAGGATCTCGGTTTGTTGAGGATCTTTAGCAGGAGGTTGGTTGGAGGGAACAGGTAAATCCTGGACCATCTGTTCAATCTAGGGACATCGCGTCTACTGCTTCCGCTAGAGGATTCTCGTACGGGGCTACATACCGGGGTAGCTTCTTGTTGTCGCTCGTTGTAAAGAGGTCTATCTGCAGTCCTGGGAATTTGCGTAAGATGAAGGAGAATGATCTTGTGTCTAGGGACCATTCTGACTCTATTGGGGTGAGCCTGGATAGAGCGTCCGCCGTCACATTGCGGAACCCTTGAAGGTGAACTGCTGATAAGTACCATGTCTTCTTTTCCGCCAGGCGGAAGATGGCCAACATCACTTGGTTGATTTGGGGCGATCTTGAACCTTGTCGGTTTAGACATCTCATTATCACTTCGCTGTCCAGGACCAGTGGGATGTGGATCGAGCAGCGAAGCTTCAGTTTCTTCAGCGATAGAAAAACTGCCATGACTTCCAGAATGTTGCTGTGGAAGGTCTTGAAGATGGAGGAACAGGTTCCTTGGACTTTCCGTTGGTGAGAGTGGCCTCCCCATCCTTCCTTTTAGGCATCCGTGTGAACGGTGACCGAGGGTGGAGGTGGTTGCAAGGGTACCTTCTTCTTTAGGTACTTGGCTTCCGACCATGGCTTGAGAAGTGATCGCAGACGAGTTGGTATCGGTCTTGTTAGATCTCTTCGAGCGTTTGATGCGTATCTTCTCTAGACTCCTGATGCATCTTCTAATTGTGCTCTCAGCACTGGGTCTGTCACTGAGGCAAAATGGAGAGAACCCAGTACCCTCTCTTGTTGCCGTCTTGATATCCTGTCAGATCGTATTAGTCTCTTGACCGATCCCGCTATCTCTCTCCTCTTCTTTGATTGAAGGGAGAGGCGGTGTGACTGTAAGTTCCAATGAACGCCGAGCCATTGGAACTTTTGAGCTGGAGATAGTCAAGACTTTTCCAAGTTGATCTTGAATCGTAGATGTTCCAGGAACTGGATCACTTCCTTGTAGGCTTGCGTGCATTCTGCTTCGGATGCTGCCCACACCAGCCAGTCGTCCAGGTAGGCAATCATCTGAACTCCCTTTAGGCGTAGTTGACGAATGACTGCGTTTGCAAGCTTTGTGAATACCCTTGGGGCTATGTTTAGTACGAAGGGCATGGCTCTGAAGACGTATTGTCTCTTTTGCAGCTTGAATCCTAGGTAGGAGGAAACTTGTCAATTGATTGGGACATGCCAATATGTGTCTGCCATGTCTATGGAGACTGTGTATGCCTGCTTGGGCAGTAGGGTCCTTATGTGTTGAAGAGTAAGCATCCTGAACTTGGGGTTCACTATGAACTTGTTGAGTGGTGACAAGTCCAGAATGACTCTGAGTTTTTCCGAGTCCTTCTTCGGAACACAAAACAGACTTCCCTGGAACTTGACGGACTTTGCTCTCCTTATGACTCTTGTCTAAGAATTCTTGGAAATATTCTTCCAGAAAAAGGGTTGAGTGTTGGAAGAATTGAGGGAAAGTCGGTGGAGTTGTGTTCCAGCTCCAACCCAGTCCGTTTTTGATCAGGCTGTGGGCCCAGGGATCGAAGGTCCAACGATCCCTGAAAGAGAAAAGTCTCCCTCCTACCGGAAGCATCCCACTTAGATTGCTGGTTGGAGGACTTGCCTCCTTGGCCACGTCCACCCTTGTTGTTCCTGCCTCTTGAGGGGCGTCTAGAGGAGCCTCGAAAGGAACCTCGAGACTTTGGCTGAAAGGTCGTGGATTGTCTTTCAAAGGCCGGGGTAAAAACAGGCGACTATGTCGCTAGTTGCTGGGGTAGCAATTGGTACGTGGTGGGTGGTTGTGCCACCCTCTGGGACACCGTGACCACGGGAAGTTGTTGTTGATGTGTAGGTGGGCGAGAGGGCGCTCTTGGTCTCTTAGTCTTCCTTTTGGGTTGGGGACCCTCATCTGGTGAAGAATTTCTCTTTGTCGACAAACACCACTTTTGGAGAAGATTTCTATTCTCTGTGGCAGCTTTGTCGACAACCTCTTTAACCACTTCACTTGGGAAGAGGTCTTTTCCCCAGATGTTGGAAGATATCAACTTCCTTGGTTCGTGCCTCACCGCAGCCGAGGCGAACACGAACTCTCTACAAGCCCGTCTGGCTTTGATAAAGTTGTACAGGTCTTTGGTGACTGTTAAAAGGTGAGACTTGGCAAAGACCATGTACATGTCTGGGGTTGGGGAGACGCTTGCCATCGTCTCCAGTCCAGTCTAAAGAGACATTGAGGCAGCAAGTCTTTCCTTCGTTTCCTGCTGCCGACGCAGGTGGAAGTCTGACAACTTAGGGAGGTCTTCTCCGAACTGACATCCGGCAATGTCGGCCTCCAACTTCCCGACTGAGAAGGTACTAAAAACGTCCTTCCAGTCAGCATCGTTTGATGGTAGGGCAAGAGAGAACGGCCTACACTCTTTGAGTGTGGGGCAAGGTTTTCCTGCCTCGACTGCCTTTAAGGCCTCCTTAAACCCCTTTTCTATCAAGGGTAAGGAACGGGTAGAAGAAGCAACGAAGGATGGGTGCTTCTTATTCAGAGCCGGCACTTTGGAAGTAGTGAAGGCCCTCTCCTTCAGCGTGCTTGTAAACAAGGCCTGAGCTTTGGGGAGGTCAAGGATTATGACCTCTTTCTGCTCTGTCTCCTCTTTCGAAGGAGGTTCCGTCCTCAGACGAACGTAGCAGTCTGGGTAGGCCCCCTTACTGGTCCAGAATTCCACATCTTCCACTGGGACTGTGCCCAGCTTGTTGGAGAGGAAGATCTTACCTCCTGACATGGGCATGTGCTCAGCATGCCTCGATGGGTTGACGTCCGAGAAAGCGGGAAGGTCCTTCACGTTTAGCTTCTTTGGAGCTATACGAGAAACTACGAGTTGGTGCATCTCTGACTGAAGCGCAGCTTCTTTCTCGGTTGACTCGTTCTTCATATCCTGAAACATAGACAGGATAGAGGTTAAAGTTCGGCTTATATCAGCCAAGTGAGGGGCAGAGGAGGTCGAGGGGACAGGCTCTGCCACCGTAGCTAATGAATCCGAAGCTATTTCGGTTCCTTAGTCGTCGGACTCAGGAGCCAACACATACTCTTGATCCTGGTCTGCGGCTAGAAGACTACGTTCAGTGTCTTCCGAAACGACTGGCATGTTGTCTTCTAGCTGGATGTCCTTCATGGCATCCGATATGTCAAATTCTGCTGGAATCTGGACAAAAGGGGTCTCTGCGTGAGGTTGCGGGATGACTGCATCCGAAGATGCCCTCATCTTTTCGTTAGGAAGGTATGGCCCGGTGGTATTCTTCTGAAAACCCGACCCATTTACGCAGCTTCTCTCTTGCTGCATCCCTTTACTCAGTCGACTTTTGATCATCAAAAACCTCAGTAACCAGATTGGAACAAACGTCACATACTTGGGGGTCCCAATACTTCCGAGAACCCGATGTCGCTGCGCAGCGCGCGTGCGTCCTGCACAGTCCATGGCCGCAGGAGTTCTTACTGCGGACATTTCAGAAATGATTTCCACACTTGGTATGGTCCTCTTGTAAAGAAAGGAAAGGCAGATGAGTATTCGGTGAATTATCTCACAAAATTTATTATACAATGTTATGTATATATTTAGCTTAGGATAGGTAAGCTAGAAAAGAAGAAGGAATGACACCTACTTGTGTTTCCTGTTCAGCCAATTGCTATGACCTCCCTCAAAATTGAATTTCGGGGTATTTCTAAGGATAGAATATTATTAGAAGACCAGTAGCCTTCAGGATATATAGAGGTGTAGCTTAACACCGTCTTCTGGAATTCAATATTTGGGATTGAATGTAGTGATCACTGTAAATTAAAGAAAACTCACTTTCTTTATATCAAGTGGTCTCACAATAGGCTGCCCATGAAACAGTGTACTGTAGTTTAGAAATGTATGGGCTACCGTACAAACTATACAATGGTTTTCTTATTACAGTATGATCTATATCGCAATTATTCTGACCACTGCACAGTCATATACTGCAGAACCTGCAGGCATACGCCGGCATGTTAGTTCATGGGTTCAATTTAGAAGGTGTACTGCCTTCTAGTGGTAGTGGACGGCAGACCGCCGGCTATTGTAGGTCGCCGGCCGCCGACATTCTGCGGTCTCCGTCAGCCGGCGGCGAGAGATATGTCGTTAGACAATCAGTCGACCGGCTGCCGGTAGTCATCATAGCTGCCGGCAGGTGGCCGATGGGTTGCCAGCAGGCAGCCGATGGGTCGCCGGCTGTCAGTGGGTCGCCGATCGTCGGCAACCCATACCAGCTGGCAACAGTACAAACTGTCAGAGGTCTGCAGTCTAGCCGGTTGCCGGCGGGCTCATGGCCGCCGGCAGTTGGGACCCAGGATACTAGTGGTAAGAGAGAGAGAGAAAGCATGGATGAGGGGGCGTGTAAAGGCTCAGCCTTACTGCCCTCCATCCGGAATGAGGGTTCATATTGAAGGGGGAAATGTTACATTCAGGCTTCAATCCAACCACAACCCTGCCGATCTCTGCCGGTAGGGTTATGGAAGGCAGACCAAGAGAGGACTGAAGAACACTCGATAGGGGTGGGGAATCTCCGCCGGCAGCCGGCACAGCCGAGCAGCCCACAGAGAACCCAAGCCAATCCCACAACCTACCGACACTAAGGTCGATTGTAGGATGATGGCCAAAGGTATGTGAAGGCTAGGCCATCACTAAAGGACAGAGAGGGGAGGGGTGAGTGTCCTGTAGAGTGAGAGAGGAACCGGCAGGTACTACCTCACCTAACAAGACTCCGTTCCAGTATTAGAGCTATCCCAAGGGGCCAGGGAATTCAATTCCTTAGCCTAAGGCTAGCCCAATATGGAATGAGATTGGCAGCACCCTCGCTGCTGTCTCAGACAGTAGGAACAGAGTCTAGTGTCGGAGTCCCCCAAGCAATAGAAGAATTCTATTCTTCAGCTTAGGTTCTGCCGGCACAGGACTGTCTGCTAGGCCACAGGGAGGAGGCATCATATCATATAATGCCTTCATGTGATGCCTAGGGGGGTCTAGCCTCCTGCGTCGGTAGCCTAACCTGACCTGGGAATTCAATTCACCTAGCCAGTTGGCAACCGACCACAGACGGAATACTCTGATGTTTTGACCCCAAAACCAAAACCAGGATCTGCGATTAAGGGAGGGGGCAGAAACACCCTAGCCTAGATTTACCTGAATGAAATTCAAGGCAAAGCTGCGTAGGGTTCAGCCTAGGCTAACTCAGAGGGAGAAGAGATTGCACTTAAATCTCCTAGGGAGATTAGTATCGCTTATTAAAGACTAGGAGGTATCAGTCTCCACTTAAATAAGGCAGTACAAGAGCAATCGGGGACATATATGAAAGTATACTAAAGCCCCTAGGCTAGTAGCCTAGAAGTGGTGAGAATCGATTACCTAAATCACCGAAACTCTCTCGTATACTATCTTTGGAAGAGGAAGATTTATGGAGTAATATCTTGTATGTATAAAATATTGCCTAAAGCTTCAATAAATTATCACACTAGGAAAACTATATCATGCATGAAAGTAAAGGCTAGACGCCTAGGCTAGGAAGCCTAGCGTAAGTGAGGATCGGTTACCTAAATCGCCGAAACCACGATACTATCGGCATAATATAAATTTCTTAGCTAAAAAGGCAAAATAGCTAAATTTATTAAAGCGAAATATACCGGTAAGGTCGTTCTGGCTGACTAAATGACACATGTATAGCGAACGCCAGCATCTATGACGCCTCCGGTTGGTCAACAGCTCTTGTTACGTTAATTAAACCTTGAATCGAGGAAAAAACTGGCAAGAGCTTACATTTATACAAATTAAAGAAAATACTCATCTTTCTAGAGGCAGATGAGGGTGGAGAAAACATCATAGCAGTAAAGTAATCCAAAAATAGCGAGAAAGCACTGGGAAACACTGAGTTAGTATCGCTACAACAGAAGGAATGATAAGATGGCGCCCGGACCTGATGTCATACTGGTGCTCAACAGTAGTAGGAGTAGAAGCGATGCCTTAATAACGGCTCTCCTCCAATTCATGCCACTTTTCCCTCTCGAAGCGTAAACGCTATTAGGGGTGTAGATAGCTATGTGGCGTGTCAAGAATACGTCCTCTGATATTATGCGATATCCCTAAAGGTGAAAGCCAGGGATATTCGCGCCAGGAGTTAGAATTCTGGACACCTTAAGTAAAATTCTCTGGGATATATCACTGTAGTTAAATATAACCTAGGAAGCTACTATGAAGGAACTTCCATCAGGACGACATGGCTTGATCCCAAAAAAAACATCTGCCTTCATAACATAATATCCTTGCCGTTAATAGCGGCACAGATAGGTAACGTCATCGCCGCCTCCCAAGGCTATTCCTAAATCGGGCACAAAAACTATACCCAATACTGGGCGAGAACTGCCGCCAGTTACGACAGTGTCGGTAACGACGTTATCAAACTAAAATGACAATCGTACAAAAGAGTGTGGCAGTATAGGCCACATAGATGATATAGCAACGTATCCCTATAGTATGGCTCAGAAAAGGAATACCGTCGGAGACGACTAAGTCGTAAGTACCAGCATTGCCGACAGTCTGACAACTCTCCATATAAAGGAGAAGCTGCCGGGTTAATAGGCCAGAAACTCCGAAGGGCTAGGCCTTCACACAAAAAAAAAAAACACTCACAATATATATGAGTTCGATATCAGTAACGGATCAACAAAATAATTATTCTCTCAAAATATAAAAAGGTTTAGAAAACGGCATCATACAACTGTCAGCGCACCGACAGGAAAGAGTGTACTCGCCCTGCGCAAAGGGGAACTCTAGATGAATACTGTAAACCAACTAGAGAGCGTATGTAGCACAATGGCCAGACGGACATGCCCAAACTGATACGAACTCACAAAAGACTAATATATATATATATATATATATATATATGTGTGTGTGTGTGTGTGTACATATACACAGTGGAACCTCTACATACGATTGTCTTTACATACGATTGTTCCAGCATCCAAAGTAAAATTCCATCAAATTTTTGTCTCGACACCCGAAGTAATGCTCCAACATCCGATGTGGATCTTGTTTTCGCCGGTAGATGGCAGTACGTAAGAGGGACGCCATTGAGCGTCGAATGCTCTTTTCTCTGTTCTTGTATGTATCGTGTGGTTGTCCTCTGTTTGGTCTGTTATTAACAGTGCTTATTTTCTTCCTTTTCTCACATTTTCATTTTGATTTTACCTATAATCATGGTGCCTAAGAAGCTAAGTTTCAGTACAGGTAGTGGTGAGAAAAGGAAAAAGGCAATTCTTTCATTAGAATTGAAGCAAGAAATTATAGAAAAACATGAGAGCAGTGTGCATGTGAGTGATATGGCTAAACAATATGGCCGGAATAGGCCTATGATCTCGACGATCATCAAGCAGAAGGCAGCCATTAAAGCAGATAAACCATCAAAGGGATTCACCATTATTACAAGACATCGTAGAAATACTGTACCCTGGAAGAGATAGAACACCCTTTGTTGATAGGGTTAAAAGACAAAGAGATTGTTGGCAACGATCATTTGTGAGAAGGGCCAGCGTGATGAACAGAAAGAAAGAAAAAAGTGAAGCAAAGAAAACCAAGATAGCATTAACAAGCTCTTTTAAAAAAAGTCCTCTCTCTTTTCTGTTTCTCTCTAAACATATCATTAACATGTTCTTTAAATAAAATCTCCCTCTCTCTCTCTCTCTCTCTCTCTCTCTCTCTCTCTCTCTCTCTCTCTCTCTCTCTCTCTCTCTCTCTCTTGTTCTTCGCTGTTATAGTGTTAGAGACCTCTATTTTTTTTCCGAGAGAGAGAGATTAAACAAAAATGTGTTTAGAGTACATATGATTATTAACAGCGTCAACGAATTGAAAAACAATTAAATGTAACTAAGAAAGTAATAACAGCGAATCTGAATTCCTTTATTAACTAAACCAAATATTGATACAAGCACACTCGTGTGCGTATGCACAAACACACACACACAGGTGCAGGAATTGCTACGCAGTAAGAGACAGATGGTCGGGAGGTAGAGATGGTGACTGCGATAACGTACCATAACTCGTTACTGAAAGTGATGAAAATTAAAAATCAAAAGAAAAAAAATGTATAAAATATGAAATATAAAAATAAAAATGAATAAATAAGCTAAGTTAGATTAAAGTTTCCGTAGTGTAAGTTACGGTACGTTATCGCAGTCACCATCTCTACCTCCTCGCCAATCGTGTCTCCTATGTAAGAATTCCTACACCTGTGTGTGTGCGTGTTTGTGCATACGCACACGAGTGTGTTTGTATCAATATTTGTTTTAGTTAATAAAGGAATTCAGATTCGCTGATATTGCTTTTTTAGTTATATTTAATTCTTTCAACTCATTGACGCTGTTAAAAATCATATGTACACAACACATATTTGTTTAATCTCTCTCTCTCTCTCTCTGTCTCTCTCAAAATAAAATAATAGATGTCTTTAACACTAACAGTGAGAGAGAGAGAGAGAGAGAGAGAGAGAGAGAGAGAGAGAGAGAGAGAGAGAGAAAGAGAGAGAGAGAGAGAGAGAGTATTTATTTAAAGAACATGTTAACACCATGTCTACCTTCTCCCCGATCGTCCGTCTCCTCCTGGCGTAGCAAATCCTACACCTGCGATGGCCTGTCTCTTAGGTAAAGTGACAATAAAAACACATTTTTTTATTTATTATTTCTTTATAATTTCTTTATAATTATCTGTATTCTTATGGGAATATTTGCTCCAACATACGATTGTTTTAACATACGAAGCAGTTTCTGGAACGAATTAAGATCGTATGTAGAGGTTCCACTGTATATATATATATATATATATATACACATACACATATATGTATATGTAGTCATGTAGTGTATATATACATATACAGTATATAAATATACATATACAGTAATGGATTTTGAGCGAAGCGAAAAATCTATTTTTGGGTGAGGTAGTCATGTCGTCCTTATGGAAGTTCCTTTATAGTAGCTTCCTAGGTTATATTTAACTACAGTGATATATCCCAGAGAATTTTACTTAAGGTATCCAGAATTCTAACTCCTGGCGCGAATATCCCTGGCTTTCGCCTTTAGGGATATCGCGTAATATCAGAGGACGTATTCTTGACACGCCACTTAGCTATCTACACCCTGAATAACATTTACGCTTCGAGAGGGGAAAGTGGCAAGAATTGGAGGAGAGCCGTTATAAAGGCACGCTCTACTCCTACTGCTGAGTACCTGTATGACGTCACGTCCGGGCGCCATCATGTTATTCCTTGTAGCGTTAGCGAGGTGCTACAGATACAGTACTTTTGGGATGGATTCATTCAGCCTTTATGAAAGTAGGGTGGGTCCATCAGGACGACATGGATACCTCACACAACAATAGATTTTTCGCTTCACTCAAAATCGTGTTTTTGGGCTCAGGCCATGTCGTCCTGATGGAAGTTTACCAGAGCATTAATGTATTTGTGGATTTCCCATTAGTGCTAATAACCGCGAGATAAATTTTCCCTGGTCATCTAGACCTAGAGACACATGGTGTTACCGTCATACACCACTTCAGCTGATCATGGACTATGTCAGTGCTTCCTGCCCTCTACAGGGAAGAGTCATGGTAGACTCTGGGAAAAAATCTTGAGGATTGTAAGTTCATGTGAACAATCTAGCCAACAAACAGGTATATTGGTCTCATCATATATTTGTAAAACATAGTTTGTATTCTGAAAGGAACAAATGTATGTATTGACTACTGACACCTCCCCCGGTCTACTTGGTGTGTTGTAAGCAAGGTAGACAGGTTTTCATCTATGTAGGAAAATTGTATAAGTCAGTAATACAATCAGATATATGAAATCAGTCGTAAGCAGGGACTGATACCTGATAAAAACATTTTTGGGCTCAAGCCATGACGTCCTGATGGAAGGTTCCTTCAGTAGCTTCCTAGGGTATATTTAACTACAGTTGATATTCCCAGAGAATTAAACTAAAGGTTATCACAGAATTCTAACTTCTGGTGCGAGTACCCTAAAGGTTTCCCTCTAGGATATCGTATATCAACAGGGGACGCATGTATTAACATGCCACATAGCTATCTGCACCCCATATAGAGTTAACACTTCGATATGGAAAGGTGGAGAATAACTGGGGAGCCGTTCCACAGTTACACTCATCCGTGGCTGCTTTTGGTACTCGAGACGTAAGCAAACGGGCGCCATTGCTAAATGACGTCACGTCCGTCCTCATCCTTTTGCCTGTAGCTCCTTGCTTAAGTCGGATTTTCCCTAAGTGCTTTTTTCATCAGCTTACATCGCCGTTATGTCGCTACCTTCAGCCTCGCCTTCTTCTGGAAAGTTGAGTACCAGGTCCCAGTATTGTTTAAATAAGCTCTAGCCGTAAAGTAACTTCTACTTTTTGTAAAATATTGTGTTTTGTGGCAGAGCTGTGCCGATACCGGACGCGCCATTTTATGGCGTCGCTGTTCATGTTGCATGCTTTATTTAGTTAGCCAGAACAGCCCTCTCTGGTCATTTAACAAATTAATAATTTTAGTTATTTAGTCTTCATAGCTAGGAAATACTTATATCGTGTTTTAGCGCTCATCAGACTCGGTCGCCGTTCGACCCCATACTAGATCGCTAGCTTAGCCCCTAGGCTGGACAGCCTAATGCTTGTTTTCATGCATGATATATACCAGTGTTCCTAGGTTAAGTTATGAAGAATGTGGCATTATTAAACATACTATTGACTGTTATGTAAGTGTTTTCGCCTTCAGGGACCATATAGGTGACTGTGTTGATTGTGTATCATTCCATCCTAACCTAATGTAGGAACCCCTATATGCTCCCTACCCCCCTGCCTGCGGGCATTCCCTCTGTGTAGTCTTGCTTCCCCTTCTATAAAGGGGAATCTTGTCTACAAACAGAGTATTTATCGCTTCTCTGCCTACCCTAAGGGAATGACCCTCCCTTAGGGTCGTGACCGAAAAATAAGGAAGGGCTCTGCCCTTCCTCAGTTGCACCTGGTTGGGTTACTCCTTCCTCCCTGCAACTTGCGATGTGTCTTTCAAGCTTTCCTAGCCTTGGAGTTAGCCCTTCTTCTCTAGGTTAAGCTCTGGGGGTTGACTCTGCCCTATTATAGTTTGAGACGGTACATCTGTACCGTTCCCATTCTGGGCTACCTAACCTAGGTTAGGGAGCGTTCTCCCTTACCTTGGTGGCCGTTCTCATACAGTCTCCTCTATAGAAAGACCTTTTCTTCCCCCTCCCCACCTATCCCTTTGGTGTAGGCTTGCCTACACACCTCTGTCCTTAGTCCTACAACTCCTCCCTTGGGTGGAGTGGTAGGGTTAAGTTGTTCTCCTGCTGAGCTGGCCGCTCTGGTACACATACCCTTCATACCGTTCTATGGGGATGGTTGCTGGCGGCGGTCCTGCCGGCGGGGGATTCCCCCCTCTTGAGTGCCCTCTAACCCTCCCTTGGGTTACCCCAGGCACCCGGCCTACTGCCGGCTCTCTGCCGCCGGATGCTAGGAGTATCCACTCCTATCATGAGTGCACTCTCTCCGGAGGGATGCCAGAGGGGTATGGGATCTTGCCCCTTACATCCCTCCTTACCTTTCTCTCTTTCTATCCTGGTGCCGGTCCCTTGCCGCCTCTACTGCCGGCGATAGCCGCCAATACCTCAGGTGACATTCTTCATAAGATGCCTCCCCTCCTCTAAGACGTCAGCCTTCCGTCGACATACAGCCGACATCCCACCCCTTATTTTACCTAGTAACAGCCGGCCGACTTTCAGAGTCGGCCACCCGCATGCCGGCATTGATTGCCGGCAGTCTAGGTATACATCCATATACATATCTATCTTATGAATTGATCCAAAGCTCACCATGCCATCAGCCTTCGGCTGCCGGAGCCGCCGCCCCCTGCCGACGACCCGCCGCTGTGCCGGCGGTCGCCACGATGGTATTATACTTTAAATACTCAGTGTGTCTGTCTTGATGCCTTCCACCCTGCAGGACCGGCCTCTGGCGTTCCGTCGGTCTGCCGGCACCCTCCTGAGACGTTAAGGGACATGCACCCCTTCCATGCCTGCCGGCAACATGCCGACAGTTGATATACTGCAGCCAGATGGCTTAGCCACTTCTATATAGGTATTGTCTTACCATCCAAGATTGTGGCTATGCTGTTTGATTGCACACTACAATATTCCAGCATACTCTGTGTATCTTAGTGCAGTCGATTGCCGGAACCTACATTTAATAAGGGGTTTCTCCTATACCCCTTCTCCTCCAGGGATCTGAGTGGTCTCAGACCCTGCTACACTCTGCGGGCAATTTCTGTTAGAAGCTTACCTCGGCTCATCCATATGGATTCCCTCATTGTGACCTTCGGCCACAAAAGAAATTGCCTACAGATAAGGTTACGGTAACCGACTGGGCGGGATTCACAAGTATGTGTCTATCTACTTCCTTTCCCACTCATTATTCTGAAGCATTAAAATGCCTTATAATTAATTTAATTTAAAAAAATTTTAGATTAAGATATCTTAATTTTAGAGCAATGTAAGTCATTCTTATGCCTTCCATGTACTCATGATCTCTTTCTTTTACAGGAGGAGTATATGAAGTGTGAAAGCAACTTCTGCGGGGTGAAGCGCCCGGACTTCTACGGGCACAATGCGTGCCGGACCCACGCCCCCTGCGCCGCCAAGAAAGGCGACCTGAAGTATTGGGACCCGCAGAACTGTACAGTCTGCAAGAGTCGTTTGGTCGAGGCGTTCGACGATCCTCCTTCTGCGGAGGCAAGGGACAACGCTAGAGAGAAGCTATGCAAATGGGTGCGTGGCTTCCAGAAGAACGCCACCGGACCGTATCTTCCCAACGAAGACTTGAGGGCCTTGCTTTTCCCAAAGGCATCCAAAGACTCTGTGGTCCCCCGTGATCAGATCCCCACCGTCCAGATCGTGGTGGAACCTGATGTTGTCATGGCCCAGTCCATGCATGAGTGCCATCTAGATTCCGACAACGTGTAACGTATGTCGGAAGTGTCGGAAGAAACGGAGAAGAACCTCATGGGCGAGGAACTCGACTACGAGGAAGATCAGGTGGAATACCCTGATTCGGAGACCGAGGTCGCTCCTGCTCCTACTCCCGCAGCAACTCCTGCACCGTCCGAAGAACCTGTTTCTTCGACTTCTGCCACCCCGGACCCTCTTCCATCGGCCACTCAAGAGGTCTTCAAGATGCTTGAAGCCCTCATGGAAAGAAAGCTACGAGAAACCCAGGAGCAATTCCGGACGACTCTCGTTAGTCTTAAGCAACCGAAAAGGATTTCGGTTAAGGACTTCCCCTCTTGCTCGGAAGCTAACCCATGGAGATATGCCGAGCATATGCCAATTACAACTGGCAAAATCTACATCAGTGAAAGGTTTGGCTCTATCTTGCTGGAAGAAGTGGAATTCTTCCCGAATTTCGAGGCTTATCCGGACTGTTACGTCCGGCTCATGTCCGAACATGCCTCAAAGGAGGAGACCGAACCGAAGGAGGTTATCGTGTTCGATCTCGTGAAGGCCCAAGCTATGTTAGCCCAGGCTGTGAAGAGTAGGGGTTTCACCAACTCCAAGATGCCGGCGCTTAGCAAGAAGCATCCAACCTTCGTTGCGCCAAATGCTGCGACCTTCCCATTCATCGAAAAGGCCTTCATAGCGGTCTTAAAGGCAGTGGAGGAAGGGAAACCTTGCCCTGCACTGGAGGAGTGCAGACCCTTCTCCATTACTGTTCCTCCCGATGATAGGCACTGGAAAGACATCCAGTCAACCTTCACGGTAGGGAAACTAGAGCCTGACGTAGCCGGTCGTCAATTTAATGGGGACCTCCCTAGGCTAAATGATCACCTCCTTCGTAGAGAACAGGATACGAAGGAGAGGCTTGCCGCATCGCTGTCCCACCAGGTACAGCGTGAACTTATGGCCGGGGATACTAGAGTCCCGGACTTTTATATGGTCCTAGCCAAATCGCACTTGGCAACGGTGACAAAGGACCTATATAGCTTCACTAGGGCTCGCAGAGCCTGTCGTGAATTCGTGTTCGCCAACGCAACGGTGAAACACGAACCCCGGAGGCTGATTTCCTCCAATATCTGGGGCAAGTATCTCTTCCCATCTTCTTTGGTGAAAGAGATTGTAGACAAAGCCGCCACGGAGAATAGGAACCTTCTCCACAAGTGGGGCATGTCAAGAAAGAGGAAATCCTCTCAGGATGATGGCCCTCAGCCTAAGAGGAAAACTCAGAAGCCGAAACCCCAGCAACGTCAACAGAGACGACAGTTTCCGGGTACCGCTACTCCCCAAGTGGCCACAGCCACAACAAACCTTTCAGTTGGTCCCCCAACCGGTGGTGTCGCAGTCACCGGTCTTCAACCCTGCGTATGAGCAACACTCTACTACCTTTCGTCCCAGAGGTAGGGGCTCAAGCAGAGGCTCCGGCAGAGATTCTTCTCGCCGTCCCTCCAGAGGCAGAGGAGGAAGGGGAGCTAGCGGCCGAGGTGGCAAACCCTCGGGACACCAGAAGCAATGAAGTGCTTCCGGTGGGAGGAAGACTCCGCCAATTCCAGGATCGTTGGACCTTCGATCCCTGGGCACACAGCATCGTCAAGAAGGGACTAAGCTGGAGCTGGACTCGACCACCCCCAGCCTTCCAGCAATTCTTCCAACAGTCAACCCCCCTCCTGGAAGAATATGTCCTAGAACTCTTGAACAAGAAGGTGATCAGGAGGGTAAAGTCAACCAGGTTCCAAGGGAGACTATTTTGCATTCCCAAGAAAGACTCCGACAAACTCAGAGTCATTCTAGACTTATCCCCTCTCAACAAGTTCATTGCGAACAACAAATTCAAGATGCTGACTCTGCAACAAATAAGGACCCTTCTGCCTCAAAGGGCCTACACGGTCTCCATAGACCTGGCGGATGCCTACTGGCACATTCCAATGAATCATTACGCTTCCTCCTTCCTAGGATTTCGACTCCAAAGGAAAAATTACGCCTTCAGGGCCATGCCCTTCGGGCTCAACGTGGCTCCACGGATCTTCACCAAGCTGGCAGACGCCATCGTCCAACAGCTCCGTCTTCAGGGCGTCCAAGTGATGGCCTACCTAGACGACTGGTTAGTCTGGGCGACATCGCCCAAAGATTGTCTGCGAGCCTGCAACAAAGTCACCCAGTTCCTAGAGCATCTGGGATTCAAGATAAATGCCGAGAAATCTCGCCTCACTCCAGCTCAAAAGTTCCAATGGTTGGGAATCCATTGGGACCTTCAGTCACACCGCCTTTCCATTCCACAGAAGAAAATGAAGGAAATAGCAGGGTCTGTCAGAAGACTTCTAAAATCCAAACGGATCTCAAGACGACAGCAGGAACAAGTCCTCGGCTCTCTACAGTTCGCCTCTGTGACAAACCCAGTGCTTCGCGCACAGCTAAAGGATGCCGCGGGAGTCTGGAGACGATTCGCATCCATCGCTCGAAGAGACCTCAAGAGACGGCTTCCAAACAGACTTCGCTCACTTCTAAAGCCGTGGTCGGAAGCAAAGGCCCTGAAAAGGACCATTCCTCTTCAACACCCGCCTCCATCGATCAACATCCACACGGACGCTTCACTGGAGGGTTGGGGAGGTCACTCCCACCAACGACAGGTTCAAGGAACATGGTCTCCCCTATTCAAGACGTTTCACATCAACATCTTGGAGGTCATGGCGGTTCTTCTCACCCTGAAGAAACTCTCCCCGCCTCCCTCGATCCACATTCGTCTGACTCTGGACAACTCGGTGGTAGTCAGATGTCTCAATCGTCAGGGCTCGAGATTGCCCCAGATAAATCAGGTACTTCTTCCGATCTTTCGTTTGGCAGAAAAGAAGAAATGGCACCTGTCTGCAGTTCACCTACAAGGATTCCGCAACGTGACGGCGGACGCTCTATCAAGGACAAGCCCAATAGAGTCGGAATGGTCTCTAGACGCAAGGTCATTGTCCTTCATCTCTCACCAAGTCCCGGAACTTCAGATCAATCTCTTTGCGACGAGCGACAACAATCAACTTCCTCGATATGTGGCCCCGTACGAGGACCCCAAGGCAGAAGCAGTGGATGCCATGTCACTGGATTGGAACAGATGGTCCAGGATCTACCTGTTCCCTCCCCCCAACCTTCTGCTAAAAGTCCTCTCCAAACTGAGAACCTTCAAAGGGACAGTGGCCCTAGTGGCTCCCAAGTGGCCCCGGAGCAATTGGTACCCTCTGGTCCTGGAGCTGCAGCCCACGCTGATTCCCCTACCGGGTCCAGTTCTCTCTCAACAAGTACAGAAGTCGACTGTCTTCGCTTCATCACTGAAAGTCAAGGACCTTCATCTCATGATTTTCTCTCCTTAGCCGCAAAGAAAAGGTTTGGAATCTCGAAGAAAAGTTTAGATTTCCTCGAGGAATACAAGACTGAATCTACAAGACGGCAATACGAATCTTCATGGAGAAAGTGGGTCTCTTTCGTCAAGGCAAAAAATCCTGCGGAAATCACCACTGATTTTTGTATGTCCTTCTTCATTCACCTTCATGGACAAGGCTTAGCAGCCAACACGATTTCCACCTGCAAATCGGCATTGACTAGACCACTCCTGTACGCCTTCCAGATTGATCTGTCCAGTGATATCTTCAATAAATTACCAAAGGCATGCGCTAGACTACACCCAGCACCTCCGCCAAAACCTATCTACTGGTCCCTGGACAAGGTGCTCCATTTTACCTCTAACCTGGACAACGATTCGTGCCCTCTAAAAGACTTGACTCAAAAAGTTGTCTTCCTTTTTGCTCTCGCCTCGGGAGCCCGAGTCAGTGAAATAGTGGCATTATCAGGAGAAGAGGGTCATATCCTATTCGCAGATACAGGAGAGCTTACCCTCTTCCCTGATCCGACTTTTTGTTAAGAATGAACTACCCACCAAGAGATGGGGCCCTTGGAGAATCTGCCCCTGAAGGAAGATGTCTCTCTATGCCCAGTGGAGAGTCTTAAGGTCTATCTTCGAAGAACTTCAGACTTTGGTGGAGGACAACTCTTCAAAGGAGAAACCGCGGGTAGCGACTTGTCACTGAAACAACTAAGAGCGAAAATCACCTACTTCATTCGCAGAGCGGATCCTGACAGTACACCCGCAGGTCATGATCCTAGAAAAGTCGCGTCTTTGAACTTCTTCCAGAGTATGGATTTCGAAAGCCTCAAGAGCTTCACAGGATGGAAATCATCACGCGTTTTCTTCAAGCACTACGCAAAGCAAGTGCACGAAGTTAAACATTTCGTGGTAGCCGCAGGTAGTGTTATGAAACCTGCTGTTTAATTCTGCATAGAACAGCGAGTTACTTTGGACTTTAACTCTCCGGGTGCCTGTATTGACCCTGTGGTGATACATAGTGATTTCATGGACACTTAGTGTTTCTAATAGACTGTTCTTACCAAGGTGAAATGTCATAGACTTTACATGAGTGCCACATGCTCTAGGGCATGATGTGTTTTCTTTGAAAAAGACTGACGTTCCTCTGGAACTTGTGTTTCTAAAAGTAAAAATTTCTTTTCAGATTCAAGATTGAAGTCTTTATTTTCTATGTACATTATTCTTTATTATTGTAAATAAACTTTACATTTATTATTGTAATTGTTATCACAATAATCTGCAATCTTTGAAAGAAAATGTCTATTTTATTACATGTGCGTCTCTCTCCGCTCCTATTCTTTATTAAGAAATATACAATTGTTATAGTTTCATTTACCCCTTTCCTTCTAAAAGAGAAGAATAATATATGTAATTGTATTATATACTCACTCATGCTTTGATAATATTCCTACCTGAATATTAACCTTTGTCCTGCCTCCGAGACCAGATTGATCTCTCCTCCAGGGAGTGTAGTAAATGTTATTTACTTACCTATGCTTGATAATATTCCGACCTGAATATGTCTTGTCTCCGAGTCCTGCACAAACTCTCCGCAGGGTGAGTAGCTCTTCAATGATCGCTTCGAGATGTTAGTATGGTCCACCAGGACTTCTCTGCCAGGGGGGCAGGAAGCTAGTTCTTCACGGAATCTCTAGTAAGGACATGTTACATACCTCTATTCGAAGCCCTTGGCACTTGCATAAAAAGGGGGAAAATTTCCACGATACATTAATTCTCTGGTACACTTCCATCAGGACGTCATGGCTTGAGCCCAAAAAACGGATTTTGAGCGAAGCGAAAAATCTATTTTTGGGTGAGATAGCCATGACGTCCTGATGGACCCTCCCGTCTATTCTAGTCCAGCCTTTCAGGCCCCGCCCTGTCCTGCTGTATCATGGAGATTAGCAAGAAGCTGGGCTCAGGATGAGGACGGACGTGACGTCATTTAGCAATGGCGCCCGTTTGTTTACGTCTCGAGTACCAAAAGCAGCCACGGATGAGTGTAACTGTGGAACGGCTCCCCAGTTATTCTCCTCCTTTCTATATCGAAGTGTTAACTCTATATGGGGTGCAGATAGCTATGTGGCGTGTTAATACATGCGTCCCCTGTTGATATACGATATCCTAGAGGGAAACCTTTAGGGTACTCGCACCAGAAGTTAGAATTCTGTGATAACCTTTAGTTTAATTCTCTGGGAATATCCACTGTAGTTAAATATACCCTAGGAAGCTACTGAAGGAACCTTCCATCAGGACGTCATGGCTATCTCACCCAAAAATAGATTTTTCGCTTCGCTCAAAATCTGTTAATTATGAAGTTTGCTAGCTTAAGAACAGATATTGTATTTGTTCAGAATATATTTTCAATATAAGAGGTTATAATGAATTGCTCTGACGCATTTATTTATTTGGAATTTTGGTGCGAAAAGAGATGCAAAATTCAGATATGTATTTATTGATAAACAATAGATAACAAGGTTAAAGTGCATATCATAATATAATGTAAAACGAAAATTTTAAATATAGTGGAAAGCATAATTAAAATGGTAATAACAGAAATACTGGTTTCACCTGAAAAAAAACGTGAAGCCACTTTAAAGGGAATATATTATTTCATGTTTTCTTATTTCTGTCGTTACAGTTTATAAACACTTGCGTAGTTATACGCATGGCACATGTGTAAGTCTTTTATGCTTCTTTCACCTTTATACTTAGAACAGTCCATAGTGTCACTACAGTGATACTTCACTAAACATGTCACTCCTTCGGGAGGGATCATGTACACCCTTCACTAAAAGTCCCGATTAGTGCACTGTTCCTCGCAGTATTCAAGCGGCAGGTTTTAGTACACTACCTGCTGCCAACACAAAGTGCTTGAACTCTTGCACTTGCTTCGCGTAGTGTGTGAAGAAATCCCTGGATGACTTCCATCCAGTATACGAGCGAAGACTTTCAAAATTCATATTTTGAAAGAAGTTCAGAGACGAAGCAATTTTTCTCGGATCATGACCTGCGGGTGTGCTGTCTGGATCCGCTCTGCGAATGAAATAGGTGATCTTCGCCCTTAATTGTTTTAAAGACAATGTCGAACATGAGGTTTCTCCCCTAAAAAGCTGTCCTCCCCTAAAGTCTGAAGTTCTACGAAGATAGACCTTTAGGCACTCTACTGGACATAGAGACGCATCTTCCTTCAGAGGGCAGATTCTCCAGGGACCCCACCTTTTGGTGGATAGCTCATTCTTAGCGAGAAACGTCGTGTCAGGAAAGAGATTCAGTTCTCCACACTCCATGAACTGAATGTGGCCCTCATCCCTCGAAAGGGCCACTATTTTGCTAACTCTGGCTCCTGAGGCTAGTGCAAATAAGAATATAACTTTTTGGGCCAAATACTTTAAAGAGCAGTCTTCATTGTTCAGGGTTGAGGCTAAATGAAGAACCTTATCCAAGGACCAAGAAATGGGCCTCGGAGGTGCTGCGGGCCTAAGCCAAGCGCAGGCCTTAGGGATCTTATTGAAGATTTCATTAGAGAAGTCCACCTGGAAGGCATATAGCAAGGGTCTAGTCAAGGCAGATTTACACGTAGAGATCGTGTTGGCTGTTAAACCTTGTTCATGGAGATGAATAAAGAATGATAAACAGAAATCTGTCGAGATTTCTTTTGGTTTCTTTACCTTGACAAAGGCAACCCATTTCTTCCAGGAAGACTCGTATTGTCTTCTAGTAGATTTCAACTTATATTCTTCTAAAAAGTTTATACTGTCCTTCAAAATCCCGAACCTTTTTTTGACTGCTAAGGCGAGAAAATCACGAGATGAAGGTTTCGGGTTTTCTGTGATGAAGCGGAGACAGTCGACTTCTGCACTTGTTGAGTCAGAACTGGATCCGGCAACGGGACCAGCTTCAGTCGCAGTTCCATTATCAGAGGGAACCAGATGCTGTTGGACCACTTGTGAGCCACTATCGCTGCTGTTCCCTGAAAGGATCTCAGTTTGTTGAGGACCTTTAGCAGGAGGTTGGTTGGAGGGAACAGTTAAATCCTGGACCATCTGTTCAATCTAGGGACATCGCGTCTACTGCTTCCGCTAGAGGATCCTCGTACGGGGCTATGTACCGAGGTAGCTTCTTGTTGTCGCTCGTTGTAAAGAGGTCTATCTGCAGTCATGGGAATTTGCGTAAGATGAAGGAGAATGATCTTGCGTCTAGGGACCATTCTGATGACTCTATTGGGGTGAGCCTGGATAGAGCGTCCGCCGTCACATTGCGGAACCCTTGAAGGTGAACGGCTGATAAGTGCCATCTCTTCTTTACCGCCAGGCGGAAGATGGCCAACATCACTTGGTTGATTTGGGGCGATCTCGAACCATGCCGGTTTAGAATTCTCATTATCACTTCGCTGTCCAGGACCAGTGGGATGTGGATCGAGCAGCGAAGCTTCAGTTTCTTCAGCGATAGAAAAACTGCCATGACTTTCAGAATGTTGCTGTGGAAGGTCTTGAAGATGGAGGACCAGGTTCCTTGGACTTTCCGTTGGTGAGAGTGGCCTCCCCATCCTTCCTTTTAGGCATCCATGTGAACGGTGACCGAGGGTGGAGGTGGTTGCAAGGGTACCTTCTTCTTTAGGTACTTGGCCTCCGACCATGGCTTGAGAAGTGATCGCAGACGAGTTGGCATCGGTCTTGTTAGATCTCTTTGAGCTTTTGATGCGTATCTTCTCCAGACTCCTGATGCATCTTTTAATTGTGCTCTCAGCACTGGGTCTGTCACAGAGGCAAACTGGAGGGAGCCCAGTACTGTACTCTTTCTTGTTTCCGTTTTGATATCCGGTCGGATTGTAGAAGTCTCTTGACAGATCCCGCTATCTCTCTCCTCTTCTTTGATTGAAGGGATAGGCGGCGTGACTGTAAGTTCCAATGAACGCCGAGCCATTGGAACTTTTGAGCTGGAGATAGTCAAGACTTTTCCAAGTTGATCTTGAATCGTAGATGTTCCAGGAACTGGATCACTTCCTTGTAGGCTTGCGTGCATTCTGCTTCGGATGCTGCCCATACCAGCCAGTCGTCCAGGTAGGCTATCACCTGAACTCCCTTTAGGCGTAGTTGACGAATGACTGCGTTTGCAAGCTTTGTGAATACCCTTGGGGCTATGTTTAGTACGAAGGGCATGGCTCTGAAGACGTATTGTCTCTCTTGCAGCTTGAATCCTAGGTAGGAGGAAACTTGTCAATTGATTGGAACATGCCAATATGCGTCCGCCATGTCTATGGAGACTGTGTATGCCTGCATTGGCAGTAGGGTCCTTATGTGTTGAAGAAAAAGCATCCTGAACTTGTGGTTCACTATGAACTTGTTGAGTGGTGACAAGTCCAGAATGACTCTTGAGTTTTTCCGAGTCTTTCTTCTGAACACAAAACAGCCTTCCTTGGAACTTGACGTATTTTGCTCTCCTTATGACTCTCTTGTCTAAGAGTTCCTGGATATATTCTTCCAGAATGGGTGTTGAGTGTTGGAAGAATTGAGGGAAAGTCGTTGGAGTTGTGTTCCAGCTCCAATCTAGTCCGTTTTTGATCAGGCTGTGGGCCCAGGGATCGAAGGTCCAACGATCCCGAAAAGAGAAGAGTCTCCCTCCTACCGGAAGCATCTCACTTAGAGTGCTGGTTGGAGGACTTGCCTCCCTGGCCACGTCCACCTTTGTTGCCCCTGCCTCTTGAGGGGCGTTTAGAGGAGCCTTGAAAGGAACCTCTAGATTTCGGCTGATAGGTCGTGGATTGCCTTTCGAAGGCCGGGGTAAAAACAGGCGACTCTGTCGCCAGCTGCTGGGGTACCAATTGGTACGTGGTGGGTGGT
This sequence comes from Palaemon carinicauda, assembly GCF_036898095.1. Lineage (NCBI taxonomy): Eukaryota > Metazoa > Arthropoda > Malacostraca > Decapoda > Palaemonidae > Palaemon > Palaemon carinicauda. The sequence goes on along the minus strand of NC_090725.1, from coordinate 90,441,587 downwards.
TGTGCCACCGTCTGGGACACCGTGGCCACGGGAAGTTGTTGTTGTCTAGTTGGGCGAGAGGGTGCTCTTGGCCTCTTAGTCTGTCTTTTAGGTTGGGGACCCTCATCTGGCGAAGACTTTCTCTTCGTTGACAAGCCCCACTTTTGGAGAAGATTTCTATTCTCCATGGCAGCTTTGTCGACGGCCTCTTTGACCACTTCACTTGGAAAGAGGTCTTTACCCCTGATGTTGGAGGATATTAACTTCCTTGGTTCGTACCTCACCGCAGCCAAGGCGAACACGAACTCTCTACAAGCCCTTCTGGCTTAAATGAAGTTGTACAGGTCCTTCGTCACTGTTGCCAAGTGACCCTTTTCAAAGACCATGTAAATATCTGGGAATGGGGAGGCGCTTGCCATTGTCTCCAGTCTGGTCTGAAGAGACATTGAGGCGGCAAGTTTTTCTTTCGTTTCCTGCTCCCGACGCAGGTGAAAGTGTGACAACTTAGGGAGGTCTTCACCGAACTGACGTCCGGCAATGTCGGCCTCCAACTTCTCGACTGAGAAGGTACTAAAATCATCCTTCCAGTCAGCATAGGCTGATGGTACGGCAAGGGAGAATGGTCTACACTCTTCGAGTGTGGGGCAAGGTTTTCCTGCCTCTACTGCCTTTAAGGCCGCCTTAAACCCTTTTTCCATAAAGGGGAAGGCACGGGAAGAAGAAGGAATGAAGGATGGGTGCTTCTTACTCAGAGTCGGCACTTTGGAGCTAGTGAAGGCCCTCTCCTTCAACGTGCTAGTAAACAAGGCCTGAGCTTTGGGGAGGTCAAGGATTATGACCTCTTTCGGCTCTGTCTCCTCTTTTTTGAAGGAGGTTCCGTTCTCAGACAAACGTATCAGTCTGGGTAGGCCCCTTGACTGGGCCAGAATTCCACGTCTTCGACTGGGACTAAGCCCAGCTTGTCGTAGAGGAAGATCTTACCTCCTGACGTGGGCATGTGCTCAGCATGCCTCCATGGGTTGACGTCCAAGAAAGGGGGAAGGTCCTTGACGTTTAGCTTTTTTGGAGCTACACAAGAAGCTGCGAGTTGGTGCATCTACGACCGTAGTGCAGCTTCTTTCTCGGTTGACTGCTTCTTTAAATCCTGAAACATAGAGAGGATGGAAGTCAATGTTTGACTTATGTCAGCCAATTGAGGGGCAGAGGAGGTCGAGGGGACGGGCTCTGCCACCAGAGTTGATGAAACCGAAACCATTTTGGTTCCTTCATCATTAATCTCAGGAGCCAATACAGACTCTTGCTCCTGATCTTCAGCAAGAAGACTACGTTCAGTGCCTTCTGAAACATCTGACATCTTGTCTTCTAACTGGATGTCCTTCATGGCATCCGATACATCAGATTCTATCGTAATCTGGACGAGGGGGATCTCTGCATGAGGTTACAGGATTACTGCATCCGTAGATGCCCTAGGGAAAAGACAGGCCCTCATCTTTTCATTAGGAAGGTATAGCCCGGTGGTATTCTTTTGAAAACCCCTGACCCATTTACGCAGCTTCTCTCTTGCTGCATCCATTGACTCAGTAGACTTTTGGTCATCAAAAGCCTCAGTAACCAGATTGGAACAAACTTCACATACCTGAGGGTCCCAATACTTCAGAGTACCCGTCGTCGCTGCGCAGCGCACGTGCGTCCTGCACAGACCATGGCCGTAGAAGTTCTTGCTGCGGACATTGCAGAAGTGGTCCCCGCACTTGGGATGGCCCTCCTGTAAAGAAAGGAAAGGCAGATGAGTATTCGGTGAATTATCTCACAATATTCATTATACAATATTATGTATATATATAGCTTAGGATAGGCAAGCTAGAAAGGAAGAAGGAAAGACACCTACATGTGTTTCCTGTTCAGCCAATTGCTATGACCTCCCTCAAAATTGAATTCTGGGGTATTTCTAAAGATAGGAAACACATTAGAAGATCTATATCCTGTTTCCTGTTCAGCCAATTGCTATGACCTCCCTCAAAATTGAATTCTGGGGTATTTCTAATGATAGAAAACCCATTAGAAGATCTTTATCCTTCAGGATATATAGAGGTGTAACTTAACACTGTCTTCTGGAATTCAATATTTAGGATTGAATTTATTGATCACTGAGAATTAAAGAAAGAACTCACTTTCTTTATATCAAGTGGCCTCACAATAAGCTGCCCATGAAACACAGTGTATGTTTGAAAATATATTGGCTACCGTACAAACTATACCGTGGTTTTCTGTTTGCAGTATGATCTATATCGCAATTATACTGACCACTGTACAGTCATATACTGTATTATCTGTCGGCATACGCCGGCAGGTTAGTACCTGGGTTTAAGTTAGAAGGTGTACTGACTCCTAGTGGTAATGGGCGGCAGACCGCCGGCTGATGTAGTTTTGCTGTCGCCATTCGGCGGTCTCCGTCAGCCGGCGGCGAGATATGTCGTCAGACAGTCGTTCGACCGGCTGCTGGCAGTCAGCATAGCTGCTGGAAGGTAACCGATGGGTCCCCGGCTGCCAGTGGGTCGCCGACCGTCGGCCACCCATGCCAGCCGGCGACAGTACAATCCGTCAGCGGTCTGCAGTCCAGCCGGCTGCCGGCAGTTGGGACCCAGGATACTAGTGGTAAGAGAGAAAGCATGGATGAGGGGGCATGTA
>NC_090725.1:90353920-90433920 GCF_036898095.1 Palaemon carinicauda | reverse complement strand
GAAGGGGAGCCGTATCAAGGTTACCCTACTTCCCATACTACTACCGAGTATCAAGATGGCGGACATTCCTAATATTGTAGCGAATTCGCACGGTGGTGTTCCCTGTTGATCTAACTTTTTTGATCGATTCTGCAAGGATTATTATGCAATCTCCAGCTTCTTTCGCCTCTGGAAAGTTGAGTATTGATTCTTTTCAATGTGTATATTTTAGCTCCTGTTTCACAGTGAAATTAGAGTAATTTTTTGTGATTAGAAGCTAGGCCTGTTACCGGAGGCGCCATGGGCGCTGTCGTTCGTTGGGCATGTGTTATTTAGTTAGTAGAACGACATTCCCGGTTGAAATAGCATTGATAAATCAATCATGAAAGCTATTTAGGCAATTTATACTTGTAAAGATATTTATGATATGCATAATTTTCCTTTTTCTATGTCGATCGTATAAGTTAGAGTTTAGAAGGAGATCACAGCGTCGGTCAAGAGACTAAGGTAATTAGTCAGGATTCCAAGACACTAACAAGGAAGAGTTCTGAACTCTCTCCAGTTTGCAATAGTGACAGACCCAGTGCTAAGAGCACAGCTGAAAGATGCGTTAAGAGTCTGGAGAAGATACGCATCAAATGTTCGAAAAGATCTAAAAGGACCGATGTCGGTCTTTCCTCAATCGCTTCCCTAACAATGGTCAAAGGCCGAAAGCCTATTGAAGATCGTACCCTTGCAACTACCTCGACTATTGAAGATCATCTGCATGGATGCATAGTTGGAAGAATGGGGTGTTCACTCCCATCAGAGGAAAATCCAAGGGACTCGGTTATTTCTATCCAAGGCCATGTTAGTCCTGTCGTGGTTGGGGAAACTCTCTCCACGCAGATCAGACCTCCTCAGGCTGATCTGGGACATCGAAGCGATAATGAGACGTCGGAACCGACAAGGCTAGAGAGTGTCTCATATAGTTTAGGTGATGTTAGCCATCCCTTGCCTAAAAGGATGGCACCTACCAGAAGTTCATGTACAATCGATCTGCAATGTGACAGCAGATGCTCTACTCGGGCTCAGGCCTGTAGAGTTAGAATGGTTCACAGACACAAACCTATTTTCTCCCAGATGGGAACAAGTCCCCGAGCTACAGATCGACCTCTTTGTGACGAGCGTCATCAAGAAACTACCTCGATATGTAACCCCATATGAGGATCCTCTAGAGGAGATAACAGACACCATGTCTCTAGTATGGAAGGGATGGACTCAGGAATTCCTGTTCATCCCATCCAATTTCCTGCTGAAGGTCCTCCAAGGAAGAGTAGCTCTGGTGGCTCCCATGTAGCCCGAGAGCAACTGGTTCCCTTTAGTGAAGGAACTGAGGCTGGCCCTAGTACTGAACCCAGTACTATCTCAGAGGGTTCAGAAGTTAATTGCCTTCGATTTATCACAGAGAGCCCAAACCCTTCATTTCATGATTTTCTTGCCCTAGCGGTTAGGAAAAGATTTGGGATCTCAGAAGGCAATATAGGATTTTTAGAAGAATACAAGTCTAAGTCAACTAGAAGACAATATGAGTCATCTTGGAAAAAGTGGGTTGCTTTTGTAAAAGCAAAAGGACCGAAAGAAATTTCAATGAACTGTCTGTCGTCCTTAATCAAGGTCTGGCAGCCAACACTATAACAACGTGCAAGTCAGCCTTCACTAGACCTCTTCTATATGCCTTTCAAGTGGATCTGGCGAATGAAATCTTTAATAAGATTCCAAAGGCATGCGCATGGCTTAGGCCTGCAGCACCTCCAAAGCCCATTTCATGGTCTTTGGACAAGGTCCTACATTATGCCTCATCTGTGAACAATGAAGATTGTTCCCTCAAGGATCTAACCCAAAAGGTTATTTTTCTATTTGCTATAACCTCTGGGGCTAGAGTTAGTGAAATAGTAGCCCTATCTAGAAATGAGGACCACATTCAGTTCACAGAAGGGGGAGAATTGAATCTCTTTCCTGATCCAACCTTTCTCGCTAAGAACGAGCTACCCACTAAGAGGTGGGGTCCCTGGAGAATCTGCCCTCTGAAGGAAGATGTCTCTCTATGTCCCGTAGAGTGTCTAAAGGTCTATCTTCGTAGAACTTCAGACTCCAAGGGAGGACAGCTCTTTAAAGGAGAAACCTCTGGATCAAACTTATCCCTAAAACAACTGAGGGCGAAGCTCACCTACTTTATTCGCAGAGCAGATCCTGACAGTATACCCGCAGGTCATGATCCGAGGAAAATTGATTCATCACTGATCTTTTTTCATTATATGGACTTGGAGCGTCTTCGCTCATATACTGGATGGAAATCATCCGGTGTGTTCTACAAAGACTATGCTAAGCAGGTCCATGAACTGAAGCATTATGTGGTGGCGGCAGGTAGTGTATTAAAACCTGTCGTCTAATTACTGCGATGAACAGTTAATTGATTGGGACTATCAATTAAGGGGAAAAGGTGTCAACACTTCTAGTGTGATACCCTTTAAATGAGTGTAACCATGGTGACACTAAATCTGTTCAAAATCTCAGGTGTAGAGTTATACAGATAACACTTGTGCTGTGTGTACATAGTACACAGTGTTGATAGGATACAACATTTACAGAAATTATAAAAGGAAAAATTTATTAAATTTTTTTTCAGTCTAGAGTGGCACTCATCATTTCTTCCCTTTCAAAAGGGAAAATAATTTCTGTATACGTTGCATGTATAATTCCTTTATCATGTTACATTCGTTTCACTTGTTATTTCATTTAGTCATTTATTAGAAATAAATGGCTATTAGAATGTAATTGCATCCTAATTCGCCCAGCAATTTGCATATTTAAGATGCCAGAGTTCTTTGACTTACTCACATAAGTAAACCTCATGTCATTGTTTGCTTACAAACAATGTAAATAATGGACACTGATATTGCTCCAACAATATATACAAACCGTGAGACCGTTTGTATACTTAGTGAATACTCATGTTTGTTCATACAATATATGCTATCCTTGTGGCCCCTTTTTCTACCATCTAGTATGACTCTTCCCTGTAGGGGGCAGGAAGCACTAACATGGTTTATAGGGGGCAGGAAGCACTAACATAGTTTATGATTAGTGATAATGACGGATAACGGTAACGTCATTTGTCTCAAATGGTCCAGATGACCATAGAAAAAATTGTCCCAAGGTTAAGGCACTGATGAAAATCCACAGATACAATAATGCTCTGGTATGCTTCCATCAGGACGACATGGCTTGAGCCCAAAAAACGGATTTTGAGCGAAGCGAAAAATCTATTTTTTGGTGAGAGAGCCATGTCGTCCTGATGGACCCACCCTCCTTTTCAATAGAAAAGGTCTTTGCAGAATCCCTCCCGAAACTACTATATCTGTAGCACCATGCTCAACGCTACAAGGAATGTCCGCCATCTTGATACTCAATAATAGTATGGGAAGTAAGGTAACCTTGATACGGCTCCCCTTTTATTTTGCCACTTTCCCCCTCGAAGCGTAAACGCTATTCGGGAAGAAGATTGCTATGTGGCGTGTCAAGAATACGTCCCTGATATTATGTGATATCACTGAGAGAAATTTAAGGATATTCGTGCTAGGAGTTAGAATTCTGGAGACCTAAAGGTAAATTCTCTGGCAATATCACTGTAGTACATATATCCCTTAGGAAGCTACTATTAGGAACCTTCCTTCAGGACGACATGGCTATCTCACCCAAAAATAGACTTTTCGCTTCGCTCAAAATCCGTTTTTCTTTTTCTCTTCCACACATATATATATATATATATATACACTATATATATATATATATTACACATATATATAGATGTGTGTGCATATATATATATATATATATATATATATATATATATATATATATATAAATATATATATATATATATGTATATATATATATATATATATATATATATATATATATATATATATATATATATATTATATATATATATACATATATATATATATATATATATATATATATATATTATATATATATATATATACACACATATACATATATATATATATATATATATATATATATATATATATATATGGAAGAGAAAAAGAGGCCTTTTTGAAGAATGGCTCCAAAGTAATAGTTTAGAGAAGTATGAAAGATATAGAGAGAAAATGTGGAAACAAAATGTAAGGTAATCGAGGCAAAGAGGATAGCTAACTGGAGATGGAATGAGGGAGTGGGTCGTTAGTATGAAAGGAATAAGAAGTTTTGGAAAGAAGTGACGAGAAGAAGGAAGGGTGGATTGATGAATGAAGAAAGTGAAAGATCATAATGGAAGATTGTTGGAAGGAGATGAGGCAAGGGAGAGGTGGACAGAATATTATAGAAGGTTGCTGAATGTTGAAGACCTTAAGGAGGCAGATATAATTGCTTTGCATGTGTTAAGGTACTTGTAATGGGAGATGAAAGAGAGATTACAAGAGAGGTAGCTCAGTAGATATCAAAGAAATATTTAGCAGAAGGTAGGGCAGTATAGGCTATGTTACCTTTATGGATCTGGATAAAGCTTATGATGGAGTTGATAGAGAAGCCATGTTGAATGTGATGAGGTTATACAGAACTGATGGAAGGTTGTTGCTCCCAGTGAAGAGTTTCTACATAGACAGTAAAATATGTGTTAGCACAAGGAATGAAGTGAGTGAGTGATTTCCAGTGAGATTGTCATACCCTGCGGTTGTTTACTGTAGTACCACAGTGTTGAGGTCAGGGAACTGATGGAGGTGCTTCTACCCGCAGTCCAGTTAACTCCTGGCTCCCGTATCGTCACTGGAGTCATTAATGCTCTATTAACAGCTGCCATTGCCTAGCAAGGAGGCATCAGGCTAGCCTTTCCATCTTTTGGGGTACAGCTTCCAAGACCTTGCCCACTGGAATTGGTTGTGATGAAGGTTATTCCCCCTCAGCTTGTGGCTATTCTGTACTCGAGTACGGGAGAGTCTCTTCCTTGCACTCCTTACGAGTAGTCGGAGTGTGACGTAACCAGACATATGACATGATTCAAGCAAATATATCGCGGTTGTTTACTGTAGTACCACAGTGTTGAGGTCAGGAAACTGATGGAGGTGCTTCTACCCGCAGTCCAGTTAACCCCTGGCTCCCGTATCGTCACTGGAGTCATTAATGCTGTATTAACAGCTGCCATTGCCTAGCAAGGAGGCATCAGGCTAGCCTTTCCATCTTTTGGGGTACAGCTTCAAAGACCTTGCCCACTGGAATTGGTTGTGATGAAGGTTATTCCCCCTCAGCTTGTGGCTATTCTGTACTCGAGTACGGGAGAGTCTCTTCCTTGCACTCCTTACGAGTAGTCGGAGCGTGACGTAACCAGACATATGACATGATTCAAGCAAATATATCGCATATTATGTCACGTCTATTATATAAGGTCTTTCACAAAGATGTTCGGCTCATAACAATCTTTGAAGCCAGGGTTGCTGACCTTCTGGTTTTTAATTCACTGGTATGTGTGATGGTTGGATCCTTAACTCTTTCTGCATCCTAGGTGCATGAGTTCTGAGTATCCCAGGTTAAGTTTTCCAGCTTGCTGGAAGGAGGACTTTCTCTAGCTTAAGAATGAGACTTCTATGTCTCTAGCTTAAGAATGAGACTTCTATGTCTCTAGCTTAAGAATGAGACTTCTATGTCTCTAGCTTAAGAATGAGTCCTCTATGTAAGGGGTAAGGGTTTGTATATGTGTGGGAACAAATAATAAATTTGGAAGCGATTTGTATTTATCCCTAACTAAACAAACCTGAGTCCTTTATTCCAACTTTCCCACCTTCAACTACTCCTTAGAAAGTTCCAGCTGCTATTGTAAAGGTTTGTCAGTGAGTCAAGGGAGGTGGGGGTGGGGGTGGGGGCTAATTGCCTCCTTGCTACTGACAGCTAATTACCAACTGGTTGTTGACACCTCATTATGATTTTTAATTACCGTATTTCAGCTTCAGTTTGTATAATTAGAGAAAAATACAAATTTGTCATGTTTCCCAAGAAAAGTTTGTCAGACGTTTTATTGGATTCTGTTTCTCTATTTTTAAGGTTTTAAAGTTTTTAAGAATCCTGGATTTTATAGGTAAGATATAGATTTCCATTTCTCCCAGATTTTTACCTTATAATTTATTTTTATCTTGTAATTTATTTTTTATCTTATATTTACTCTTTATTTTTTTATTTATTAGAGTTAATATACAGTATATACAGTAAAGCTAATGCATGCAACCCGCCAAAAGTGACCGCTAAATGTTTAGATAGATGTGCACACACACATGCAGATTCAACCTCTCCCCCTTTCCTAACTCCAACCCCTATCACTGGGGTAGACTACAGTCTTCCTCCCCTACCCGATGGTTGGGGAAACACCAAGTAATTATATGTTTGGAAATGCCACTGAGTGTGATCAGAAAGAAATGTGTAAAGAAATGTGTGTATATATATATGTACATATATATATATATATATATATACATATATATATATATATATATATAGTAGGTAGTAGGTTGATCAAGGCACCAGCCACCCATTGGGATACTTCCACTGAAAAGTTATGGCATTTATTGACTTACCAGACAGTACTACATTGGATCATTCTCTCTGGTTACGGTTCATTTTCCCTTTGCCTACACATACACCGAATAGTCTGGCCTATATTTTACATATTCTCGGTCCTCATACACCTGACAACACTGAGATTACCAAACAATTCTTCTTCACCCATGGGGTTACTGCACTGTAATTGTTCAGTGGCCACTTTCCTCTTGCTAAGGGTAGAAGAGACACTTAACCTATGGTAAGCAGCTCTTCTAGGAGAAGGGCACTCCAAAATCAAACCATTGTTCTCTAGTCTTGGGTAGTGTCATAGCCTTTGTACCATGGTCTTCCACTGTCTGGGTTAGAGTTCTCTTGCTTGAGGGTACACTCGGGCACACTATTCTATTTAATCTCTCTTCCTCTTGTTTTGTTAAAGTTTATATTGTTTATATAGGCAATATTTATTTTGAAGTTGTTACTCTTAAAATATTTTCTTTTTCTTTTTTTGCTTTCCTCACTGGGATATTTTCCCTGTATGAGCCCCTGGGCTTATAGCATCGTGCTTTTCCAACTAGGGTTGTAGCTTAGCAAGTAATAATAATAATATATATATATATATATATATATATATATATAATTTTATATATATACACATACATATACATACATACATACATACGTCATCAGCATCTCCTCCTACACCTATTGACACAAAGGGCCTCGGTTAGATTTCGCCAGTTGTCTCTATCTTGAGCCTTTTTCAATACTTCTCCATTTAGCATCTCCTACTTCATGCGTCATAGTCTAGGCATGTAGGCCCGGGTCTTCCAACTCTTCTAGTGCCTTGTGGCACCCAGTTTAACATTTGATGAACTAATCTCTCTTGGGGAGTGGGAAGAGCATGACCAAACTATCTCTATCTACCCCTTATCATAATCTCATCCACACATGGCACTCAAGTAATCTTTTATGGTTTCATTTCTAATCCTATCCTGCCATTTAACTCCCAATATCCTTCTGAGGGCTTTGTTCTCAAATCTACGAAATCTATTGGAGATTGTTTCATTGTCATACCATGACTCGTGTCCATATAGTAACACCAATCTCACTAAACTGATGTAGAGTCTGATTTTTATATGTAATTTCAGACGATTTGATTTCCAAATGTTACTTAACCTTGTCTTTGTCTGATTTGCTTTTTTCAAACTTTCACTTAACTCTGATTCTAAAGACCCTTTATATATATATATATATATATATATATTATATAATGTATGTGTATATATATATATATGTATTTATATATATATAATATATATATGTGTGTGTATGTATATATATAGGCCTATATATATTTATGTATATGTATTTATATATATATATATATATATTTATATATAATATATTTATATATATATATTTATATATATTTATATATATATATATATATATACACAGTATATATACTGTATATATATATATATATACAGAAGAACCATAGGGAAAATGAAAATATGAAATATACGATTAAGTCCTGACTAGTTTCGTGATAATCCTTCAGAGGACTGATTTATTGAGAGAGGTTTCTTTACATTTTATCGGGAAAGTGAACTTACGAACATACATATAGAGGCTTACAGAACAATGACACTCCCATACCAGCTACCTGCGCCAGGTAGCTGGTATGGGCCCAGGTAGCTGGTATGGGAGTGTCATTGTTCTGTAAGCCTCTATATGTATGTTCGTACGTTTACTTTCCCTATAAAATGTAAAGAAACCTCTCTCAATAAATCAGTCCTCTGAAGAAGTATCACGAAAGTAGTCAGGACTTAATCGTATAGTATTACGTACAGTGGAACCTCTACACTCGAACGTATCTACATCTGAATTTTCCAACATCCGAAGTAAAATTCGAGCAATTTTTCGACTCTACACCCGAATTTTATTTCGACACACGAAGTAAGCAATTTTCGTCGTACCGGTTGTATCCGATTTTTCGACACGCAAAGTACAATTCGAACACGTTCCTACTCTACACCTGAATTTTTTTTCGACACCCGAAGTAAACAATACCCGTACGCGTAGATGGTACTCATAGCGCCGGATGTATTTTTTTATTTCCGCCGATAGAGGGCAGCACTTCGACCTCGGAGGGACCCTCAATTAGCGTGGCTTGGGTCATTCCTCTGTTCTCATCGGCTTTGTGTGGTTGTGCCCTGTGCGTTCTGCTATTAACTGTATTTTAATCGTGATTTTTTACGTACCTCCTTTTACGGTTTTTTACGTAAAGCATGGGTCCTAAAAGGCTTAGTTTCGCAAGTGGTAGTGGTAGTGGTGAGAAAAGGAAGAAGGAAATGCTTTCTTTAGAAGTAAAGCAAGAAATTATTGAAAAACATGAGCGTGGCGTCCGCGTGAGTGAACTTGCTAAACAAAATGGCCGTAATATGTCGACGTTCTCGACAATCCTGAAATAGAAGGAAGCTATTAAAGCAGTGAAACCTTCTAAGGGGATCACCATCATTTCAAAACGTCGTAGCCCTGTCATAGAAGAGATGGAACGACTTCTGCTAATCTGGATCAAGGACAGAGAGATTGTTGGCGACACCATCACCGAAACTATCATCTGCGAGAAGGCGCACGCCATCTTCACTGACTTGAAGGAGGCGAGCTCTGGGGGTGATGCTGGGGAGTGTTCAACCGAACCTTCCTCAGACGATTTCAAGGCATCTCGTGGCTGGTTTGAAAAATTTAAGAAACGGTCCAGGATTCATTCAGTTGTTCGCCAAGGAGAGGCTGCTAGTGCGGACACAAAGGCTGCAGCTGACTTTGTGAAAAGCTTTGAAAGGACCGTGCAGGAAGAAGGCTACGTAGAGCAGCAGGTGTTCAATTGTGATGAAACCGGGCTGTTTTGGAAGAAGATGCCCAGTCGAACCTATATCACCGCCGAAGAGAAGAAATTGCCTGGGCATAAGCCAATGAAGGATCGGTTGACTCTTGCCCTATGTGCCAACGCTAGCGGGGACTTTAAAGTCAAGCCCTTACTGGTTTACCATTCGGAGAACCCTAGGGCCTTTAAGGCACAGAATGTGGATAAAGACCAGCTTCATGTTTTCTGGCGATCTAACTCGAAGGCTTGTGTCACTAGGCAGTTCTTTGTCCTATGGGTTAAACAAGTTTTCGGTCCTTCTGTGAAGAAGTATCTTCATGAGCAGAAATTGCCATTAAAGTGCCTGCTATGCCTTGACAATGCACCCGCTCACCCCCCCCCCCCCCCCCGACTTGAAGATGATATCTTCGAAGAATTCAAGTTCATAAAGGTGCTGTATCTTCCACCGAATACCACCTCTATCCTTCAGCCCATGGACCAGCAAGTCATCTCGAACTTCAAGAAGCTCTACACCAAGCACCTATTCAAGCAGTGCTTTAATGTCACGCAAAGCACAAACTTAACTTTGCGTGAATTTTGGAAAAGCCACTTTAACATCGTGCACTGCTTGAAGATCATAGATCAGGCCTGGGGGGGATTAACTCGACGAACCCTCAATTCTGCCTGGAAGAAGCTGTGGCCTGATGCAGTTTCTTCCCGAGATTTCAAGGGTTTTGACCCCAAACCTGATCCCGTGGTGGGTGCAGCAGAAGACGTAGAGGAAATCGTCTCCCTTGGCAAGTCCATGGGTCTGGAGGTTGACGCAGATGACATCACGGAACTCGTCGCCGAACATCACGATGAACTTACTACAGAGGAGCTCAAGGAACTCCATGCTATGTCTGAGCACATGAGTGATGATGAGGAAGGGATTGAGGAGGTAGAACATGTGTTAGGTTCGGCGCAAATAAAAGAGATGTTAGGAAAATATCAAGACGTGGTCGACTTCATTGACAAATACCATCCAAAAAAATTGCAGGTTTGTCGTGTAGTTGCGCAGTTCGATGATGTTTGCCTAACTCATTTTCGAAACATTCTGAAAAGCCTTACCAAGCAACTTTCTATCAATAGCTTCGTTTAAAAACTACGAAGTGAACTCGTGATGAAGAGGAAGGAAGTGGTTCAAAGAAAATGGCAAAGAGTGAAGAGAAAAAAATTCAATCAATTTTAAGTGTAGAGAGTGAAAGTGATTAAAATTAATCATCAAAAAAAAAGAGAATGTAAAAAAAAAATAAATATAAAAATAAAAAATAATAAATAAGCTAAGTTAGGTTAAAGTTCACTTAGTGTAAGTTAGAATAAGTTACGGTAGTGTACGTTTATCGTAGTCACCCTCTCTACCTCCTGGCTGCCCGTCCGTCTCCTTTCTGCGTAACAAGACCGACATCTGCGATGGACTTTCTGAGGTAAAGTGACGCTAAAAACCCGTTTCTTATTTATTATTTCTTGATAATTATTCTTTTTTACATGTCTATTATCTAATTTAGAGTGCATATTGTCATGTGTAATTATGTGTAGTAATTTATTAAGGAGTTATCATAGGTTTTTGGGCTCAACCACGGATTAATCCTATTTCAATGTATTCTTATGGGAAAATTCGTTTTTACATCCGAACATTTTCTACACCCGAAGTCGGTTGTGGAATGGATTAAATTCGTATGTAGAGGTACCACTGTATTTTCATTTTCCCTGTGGTTCTTCTGCATCTGAGCATCACGTTTTCAATTGATTTTTACGCATATATATATATATATATATATATATATATATATATATATATATATATATATATATATATATATATATATATATATATATATATATATATATATATATATATATATATATATATATATATATATATATATATACATGAGTGTGTATGTGTGAATATATATGTGTATATGTATATATATGTGTATATATAAGGGATTCTGACGTAGGAAAAATCTATTTCTGGGCTCCGACCCGTGTCGCCCAGTCAAATGCTCCTATAGCACTATTTCTAAGGTATATAAATGCTATATATTACCAGAGAAAAAATTGCATGGGAATGCCAGGTTGAACCCAGCTCGCTCACCTGTATAAGGTGTCGATATAATACTGGGGTGCGATAAATCACAACCAGAGGCCTCGCACCATTTAGATGTCTCCTGTCAAAATCCCCGAACAGCGAGGCGCCGTTCAACCTCGTACTACTACTAACCAACCCACGCCAGTGACGTCACTCCTTTTATAGCACGCAGTTTGTTAACAATTCTTTGTGTTGTGTGTAAATTTCGCTGTTTTTCTCTGGATTTACCTCAAGATGTCCGACTCCACTGTCACTACATCTAAGTTAAGTACCAGAGCTATGAGTTTTGAGATTTTGGAGGGGGCCTTGTCCGTTTTTGTTTATATTATTCAGTTTTTATTCACGACCTTGCTGGGTCTCCCTCGGTACAGGCTCCTTCCTCTCTCTCTCTCGTTCGTTCTAACGATTTTCAATTAGTCCTCCATACTGATTGTTTCTCGTTGTGAACTTTATGGATCTCCACGGTTCACACACCGTATCAATTTTATATTGTCCTGTTTTATGATAACAGTTATTTCATATTCATGTGCGTATATTGGAGGTTGGCATGCCTGATCGCCATCGGCGTTCTTTTCCACATATCATATCTTAGCTTATTTACGTTCGCACGCCACGGACTCGCTTACTATTTTAACGTCATTCGTATGATTGCATTAGTTCGAGGGGCTTTCATGAGTCAGTTATTACAATTTAGTTTTCATTTTGTTAGCACTTCACTGACCCTGTGTTCTGTTAGTAGCCCTGCCTACTCCTAGCGCCATCAGGCTTGTTCTTTTCTGTCTCTTGTTCGCGCCCTCGTTTGTTTTACGATTGATTTATAGCTAATTTTATTTTTGTTATTATCATCCAGCATGCCTTCCTCTCTTATTTACCATGTGTTATGTTTTTTATAGTGTTTTTAACCTTTCCACGTGATCATATCACTCGTGGGTCTGGCAGGTTGGTATACCTGATATCGTCTTGTAACCTACCTACTCCTAGCCTCCTCCCGCCGATATCTTATAAGCGCCTATGTTCTCCTCCCGGGGGCATCCGCCTTGCACGGGCAGTTTCCCGTTGTTCTGTGAGGCATTCTATTATTATTCATTAACGTACATTACGTTTCCCCACTACTCTACCCGGTCGCAGTCGTTTCTTTCCGTCGCTCGTTTGGCCGACGATCGGCGGGGAGTCTCGACTCGTTCCGTGGTACCTTGTTATGTTATTTAATATTAAGTTGTGTACGGGCTTCTCCCGCTTGGTCCCACACTTCACGGACCCTTTTAAGATCCCCCCCCCCTCTGTCACGCACCTCACGGACCTCATATAGATATATATATATATATGTTTAAAGACTTCCATTACGGGATCCCCGGGAGTAGCTTTTATTCATTACCATTCGGTCGAGTTTTTTAGTTGAGCCCTGGAGCCAACGTTATTCATTATTACTTGGATTCCCGTTATATTTTAGTCACTTTTATCTATTATATACGCTCCTAGTTCTCGACCTTGTCTTCCATGAGTTTTTTAGTTGAGCCCCGGAGCCAACGTTATTCATTATTACTTGGATTCCCTTTATATTTTAGTCACTTTTATCTATTATATACGATCCTAGTTCTCGACCTTGCCTTCCATGATATGATCACGAATAAGGTTTGACTTAATTTAATTCATTAATTTAATTTTATTTAATAATTTTATAATCAAGTAAAGCTGTTATTTGATTTTTTAAACACCGGAGTCCCCTGGTGGGTCCCCTAATTTGCCTTCATTCAATTATTAAGGCATTATATATGAATAATTTTTATCATTTATTTGATATATGACTTATAACCCCCGGACCCCCCAGGGTCCCCTATTTGCCTTCATTCATATGTTAGGCACTTATATGGATAGTTTTATCATGGGTTGAATATATATATATATATATATATATATATATATATATATATATATATATATATATATATATATAGAGTTACAGCATTCGGGCCCCGTTGCCCTTCCTTTGCTTTCATTCGGGATAATTACAGCTATATATATTCAACTTTTATATCATGATAGTAACTTTTATAATATTTAAGCACTGGGACATTCGGCCCCTAATTGCTTTCCTTTAAGATGCTCATGTATCTTTTATCTTACAGACTGTCCGCTGTGCGATGACGGCATGTGTCGCTGTTCTCCACCAACCCTGCGGCCATAATGTGTGTCGTTCGCACGCTCACTGCTCTCTTCAAGTGGATGACCTAGCTGTTTGGCATCCGGACAACTGTCCTGTCTGCTACAAATTGGTTTCCACTCTAACATCTGAATCGGTGAGTGCAGTTACTTTATTACATATTTATGGGGAGTCACATTTTAATGTCCTCTTTTATTATATTGTACTGTAAGGCCACAGTCATATGGACTCCCTGCATGCCTTATATGTGCCTACGAAGCCCTTGGGCTGCTTAGTTTTTCTTTGGCACTTTTATCACTCACTAATAGTCTGTTCTCTTTCAGAGCACCCAGCTTGAAATGGAAACAGCCCGAGCTACCCTCAAGATCTGGGTTGGCGGGTTCGCCCGCAACGTGAAGGCCAGACAGCCATATGTCCTTTCTGAGGAATGGTGTTCCCTCTTCTACCCCAATGCTAAAACATCAGCTGCGGTCCCCAAAGCGCTAGCGGACCCGATCATCGAGAGCATGCTTCTCTTTTTCTGGCCCCGGACCAAGGGGAGACGGGCGCCACCCTAACTGAGGACGTCGCTACCCTCGACCTTGATGTGGAGCCCATGGCTCTGGATGATCCCGACGCAGGTAGGGACGTAGGTGAGTCAGGTGGTTCCCGGGCTGGGATTCCTCTCCCTAGCCTGGCTTTCTCTTCTACTTCGGCCCTCTTAATGAGAGAATGCCTTGATGAAGTCATTGAGCTTCAGCACGGCATTTCATTCCCGTGCTGAATCTTGGTGACGGGCAAGAGGGCTCTCGAACTTCGGGAAATTGCTCCCCAGTTCGAATCTAAATTTCTCTCTTTTACCTTTTTCTTTTTCTCAATACTACTTCAACCTTATCCTAATTTCACAAACTTTCTTTAGTCTTGCTTTCCAAACTCTATGAGAAAAATTTCCCTCATTATATGTGTGTATATATTATGTACATATATATTTATTTATTTTTTTTTTTTCTTTTCTCCTATGGCTTGGATGTTTTCACATCCATTGTAGCCCCGGCGGGGATGTTCATACATCCTTTATTGCTGCCTGCTTTGATGAGTGGGAGGAGGTATCGCGGTTGGGAGGTGTTTGCATTCAAAGCTATATATGAGAGTATTGGATGATTTCAGCCATCCCGAAGATGGTTTGGACCTTTTTGGCGGAACTATTCTCAAGTGTTGGGTCTTCGGAATACAGGGGGATCCAATGCTTGGGGTAGGACTCTCGGCTTTTGGCCGGAAGCCCGTCATTATAGATATGGGGAGGATGATTCCATAATTTCTTGGTCTCAGTCCTAACAGGCGGGTTCAGCTTACACCTGTGCCTCTATATCTGTTTTGATGCTATCCTTCGGGTAGGGTATGGAGTGGACCATCTGGGAAGTATACTCTCATTGTGCCGATAGTAGAGAGTGCAAATTTCCTTTCCGACGCGTGATGGCCTAACATTCTCGAGCAGGTACATCAAACTAACTCTTTTTCCCTCTCTTTACTATAATGGATTCTTTAAGGAACGAACCCCCATCCCCTGGATACGCTGACTCTCCCCCGGCACTGTTGACGACCTCTGCTAATGTGATAAGGGATAGCTCTGTTGATGACCTCGGAACGGGAAAGGACCATTCTACTGATATTTCTAAATCGAGTAATTTGGGTAACACGAGGAAACTTCGAATCCTCCATGTTACACAAATTTCAATAGAAACAAATTATGATGATCTATGTAAAGCATTTGAATGCTATGGATGCATAAAAGAAATAAGGATGAAACTTGAAGCTGAAACTTGGGATTCATGGATATCTTATAGTAGTTATGACGAAGCATTTAGTGCAATAAGTAATTTGAATAATATTAAAATTAATAACTTGAATGTCGCGGCTGCTCTCTGCGATAAGGTACCAAAAGATTTAGATGTGTACAGGCCTGCCGATTGGTTGGAAAAAGGCACAGATTTAGTCATGCCCTCCCAGAGAAATCCAAAACCACCGATGTGGCTTATAGCTGAATCAAAGGGGGTTACAGGGAATTATTTTAAAATATGCAAATTGATTCAGAAAAAAGTAGGAACTATTGCACCAGGCGATATATCTCGTTTCGGAAAAAATAGTTTCCTTATCCATGCCAAATCCAGTACACAGTCGGTAATATTGTCCAATATGAAAATAAATAATGATGACATTAAGTTAAATGTCAAACCCCACCTAAATTTTAGCTACGGAAGGGGCGTAGTTTTTAACAGAGACCTATATGATTTTACAGAGGAGGAGATACTGGCCATGTGTCCATTAAATGTTTGGAAAGTTCATAAAGTCCCAGGTACATCAATGATAATCCTTACGTTCCAGGATGCTGATGTACCTTTTAATATTATTATCGAGAACGAAAGGATTAAAGTAAGACCCTTCAAGCAGAAGCCATTGCAATGCTTTAATTGTTTTAAATTTGGGCACCCGTCCAAAGTTTGCAAAAATGAGAAGATGTGTGGTATTTGCTCCAAATCTTACCATGGAGAGTGTGCACTTGGAGCCAGGTGTTTAAATTGCAGCTCGAATCACAAATCCACAGACAAGATTTGCGAGCTATATAAGTTGGAGGAAGCTGCCCTCAACAAATCAAACTTAGAACACATAAGTGTGACCCATGCCAAAAGACTATTAAATAAATCAAATACATATGCTAAGGCATTAAAATCAAACCAACCTAGCACTGCCAATAGCTCAAAAAAAAGTATACTATCTGACAAAATGTCAAATAACGAGGTAACCTTATCACCTCCTGAGGCTTTACCACGGTGTATTAACACTAGGTCATTGCCCATTGCTGTACAGCCTTCAGCCGCCATTACAAAAAGTAATACAAACCTCTCTCAGGCCATGTCCTTGCCTGATCTGATGGAGGTTCCACTTAAGACTAACTTACCTGATGCACCTGTTGTGGGAGAGGTGCAAAAACCTCGAATCCCACCATCTATTAATCGCAAAAGAGAGAGACCTCCATCTCTCTCTCCACCCTCCATTAGAAACGTTAAGGTTATGACATCAAATAAATTTGATGTTTTGTCTGTTGATGTTTCTAATGAACCAGAAGATGGACTGAATAAATCAGAAATTCAAGTTGAGGTCCACCATCCACCTCAACAAATAGATAAAAAGAATACAAAGAAAAACACCAACGTTAAACCCAACATAACAAGACCACCTCTGAAGAAACATACTGGTAATAATGTTACATTAAAAACTGCTAATGGGAAGACCTCATCCAAGATGTCTTCCAGAAATAATCCATAGTTTTCTCCTCCATTTTGCAATGGAACTGTCAGGGTTTGAGGGCGAAATATGAAGAACTTAAGCTCCTAATTCATGAGCATTCCCCCATAATTGTATGTCTACAGGAAAGTATGCTTGATTCTAACACTCCTAGTCCTCGAGAGTATGTTAGCTATAGAACACCATATAATCAACAAGCAGGGAGCCATGGCGGAAGTCTCATGTACATTCGTCGAGATGTTCCCCAAATACCCATGTCTATACGTACAACCCTGCAGGCAGTTGTTGTACAAATTGATATAGGGAGAAAATATACAATATGCTCTCTGTACTTACCTCCAAATGATAATATTTTATATGATGATTTAGCAGAGGTCATTCAACAACTCCCTCAACCTTTTCTCTTACTGGGAGATATGAATGGTAGACATCCTTTATGGGGTGATGTTTTGGCCAACACAAGGGGCAATATTATCTCATCAATTGTGGAGAATGAGGATGTGGGACTCCTTAATACAGGAGAGCCCACACACTTCCATGTTCAGACAGGTACTTTGTCATGCATTGACCTTTCAATTGCAAGCTCTAACTGCCTTCTTGATTTTGATTGGAGGACATTAGATGATTGGCATACTAGTGATCATGCACCAATCATTATAAACACCAACAAGGGTCCGCCTTTGCAAAGATCGCCACGTTGGAATCTAGACAAGGCAGACTGGGTTAAATTTTGTGAGCTAAGTGAAATCGAAGGGAGAGCAGAACAGTTTGAAAGTGTTGATGATGCCATAGACCTACTGAATGGAACTCTTCATACAGCAGGAGTCAATTCAATTCCCAAAACAACAGGGTTATTCAAACGACGACCAGTCCCGTGGTGGTCTTCAGAACTAACTGCACTCCACAGAGCCACAAGAAGATCTCTAACACGATTGCGTAGACGCAGAACTGATGAGAATTTAATAATGTACAAGAAATGTAGAGCACAGTTCCGTCGTGCCATGAAAGAAGCAAGGCGCCAGTCATGGATGTCTTTTGTTTCCTCCATTAACAGTAGAACACCACCATCTTCTGTGTGGAGGAAAGTAAAAAAGATAGCTGGCAAATTCACCCCCAACCCACCACCAGTGTTGAAGGTGAATGGCCAGTATGTAACTGAAGCAAATGAAGTTAGCAATGCCCTGGCTAATCATTTTTCAAATGTATCCAGCAAGTGTGAAGGAGCCCCTGGTCACCAGTATAGGAGCACTGAAGAAAAGAAAATTTTAAATTTTGCAACAAGAAGGGAAGAGTCGTATAATTCTCCTTTCACTGAAAGAGAATTTGATTCCGCACTTGCTCATTGCAACGATACAGCCCCTGGACCCGATGGAATTCCATATGCAATGATTAAACATGTACATTTTAATACAAAGCTATTTATTTTAAGCATTATTAATAGAATATGGCATGATCATAGCTACCCAAGTGTTTGGGAACTAGCCATTATTTTAGCCTTTTTAAAACCCGGTAAAGACAAGTTTTTAGCAGCAAACTATCGTCCTATTGCATTGACATCTTGTTTATGTAAAATCATGGAGAAGATGGTCAATGCAAGGCTGATATGGTACCTTGAAAAGAAAGGTATTTTATCACCGATTCAATGTGGATTCCGAAAAATGCACTCAACGACTGATGTGTTGATACGACTTGAGTCATCTATTTGTGAAGCCTTTGCTTCCAAACAGCACCATGTTACAGTATTTTTTGACCTTGAAAAGGCATATGATACCACATGGAGATATGGTATTCTTAAAACCATTCATGAATTGGGATTGAGAGGAGAGCTGCCACTATTTATTCAGGCATTTCTTTCACGTAGAGTTTTTCAAGTGAGAGTGGGGGAAACTCTATCAGAGAGTAAGTGCCAGGAAGAAGGAGTTCCTCAGGGTAGTGTGCTGAGTGTAACCCTTTTTGCACTAGCAATTAATGGGATATCCTCAGCCATTCCCCAGGATGTTCTCTCAACACTATTTGTGGATGATCTCTCAATATCATTTGCTGGCACTAGAATGGCAATGGTTGAGAGAAAAATCCAACTCTCTATTGATAAAATTATCCAGTGGGCTGACATGAATGGATTTAAGTTCTCGACAAGTAAAACTACCATTGTCCATTTTTGTCGTATCCGGGGAGTACATCCAGACCCGGATATATACATTAAAGGTCAACGGATACCATGTGTATCGGAAACCAAATTTTTAGGTTTGATATTTGACTGTAGACTTACATGGGTTTCTCACCTAAAAGCGCTAAAAGCTAAATGTGTTGAAGCTCTTAATATCTTAAAAGTATTGTCCCATACATCATGGGGGGCAGACCGCAATACTATTTTAAAATTATACAAGGCCTTGATTTTTTCCAAAATTAGTTATGGTTGTGAGGTATATTCTTCAGCCACCCCAAGCCGGTTAAAAATATTAGACTCGATACATCATGCAGGTATTAGATTATCTACTGGAGCTTTTAAAACCTCGCCTATCCCAAGTCTCCTTGTTGATGCTGGAGAGTTACCTCTAGACCTTTACCGAATGTCTTCCATTCTTCGGTATTGGTTTAGATTGCAAAGACTCCCTAGCTCTCTAGCCTTTCAGACTGCAAGCCTTGTAAGACACGCATCATACTTTGAGTTGCACCCAAAATCTCCTCAACCTTATGGCTTTCGGGTGAAACGATTTTTAAATAGTCTGGATATAATTAGAAATAAGGTACTTCCATTCAAGGTATCATCAACGCCTCCATGGAAATTACCTGACATATCTTTTTGTAAATACTTTATTGGAGTTAAGAAGAATATGACTGACTTAGAATCCAGGTCTCTTTTTATGGAACATGTCGAAGAACATAGGGGATCGACTTTTATATATACTGATGGCTCCAAATCTGATGCTGGCGTTGGATTTGGAGTACATAGTAATGATTTTAATTGTAGAGGTGCACTTCCTCTAACAGCTTCCATATTTACTGCCGAACTGTATGGCATATTAACCGCTATTGAGAAAATAGCTTTGGAAAAGGAGGGTAATTTTACAATTTTTAGTGATGCAAGGAGTGTTCTTCAAGCTTTAGAAGTTTTTAATTCTAGTAACCCTCTAGTTTTAAAGATTTTAGAATGGCTTTTTATTATTGGACGGAAAGGTATAACTGTTCGATTTTGTTGGGTTCCAGCACATGTAGGTGTGTCTGGGAATGAGAAGGCAGATTTACTGGCGAAGAATGCGGCATCCGAGTTGCTACCAAGGAGGTATCCCATTCCATGTAACGATCTCCTACCTTACATCAAGAAATTGGTTTGTGATAAATGGCAACAGCACTGGGACAGTCAAGACGGCAATAAAATGAGGGAAGTAACAAATATCATATCACCTTGGAGGTATAACATGATTCCCCGAAAATGGGAGACGACTCTTTGTCATCTCCGTATTGGTCACACACGGTTGACACACGAGTTTCTGCTGAAGGGCCAACACCAACCGTATTGCGAGGACTGCTTAGTACCTTTAACAGTGAGGCATTTGTTGACCGAATGCCCTAATTTTACTAACTTAAGAAATAGATATCTGTTTGAGGCTCGAGGTGAGGATGGCAGGTTTATCCTTGCCAAGATTCTTGGACATGATGTGTCTTACTATGCGAGCGGAATTTTTAGATTTATTTCAGAAGCAGGTCTTCTGAAAACTATTTAACTATTTTAATGACTTCTTAATTTTTATGGTTTTAATCGAATTCTCTTTTAATTTTCATATACAGTAAATGGTATCGGCGTCAATGACCTTAGATGTCAGGATGCCAGAAAACTTTCAATCAATCAATCAATCTTCTACTTCGGACCAATCTTCCTTTCGCGGTTTTCCTGAGGCAACCGGGACTGATCTCAGCTCCCGACCCGTTCCACCCAAAGTGAAGGCTCCTCACAAGTCTTTATTTAGAACCCACAAATCTTCCCAAGTCCACAACCCTTCGAGATCGTCGCCCTCGGAGGCTAAATCCTCCTCCACCAGAGTTTCTGAAGACCCAATTGATGTGCCCTCAACCTCTCAAGAGGTAGTCTCTGTTCCGGCGCCTGTTCCCCCCCAGGCGGGATCATTTAACATGCAGGAATTTTCTGACAAACTGTTTGCTCGTTTTGAGTCGATACTATCGTCTCATATGAAGCAATCACACGAGAGGATAGCTTCTGTGAAGAGCCTAGTCCTAGGCCTCATGAGTTCGGGGCTACCACCTCCTCAACAGCAGTACCCCATTCCCGACGCCTCCAAGCTTCCTCCTTTCAATAAGAATAACCCTTGGAGGTTAGCATTGTATGCCCCCTTTTCGTAGGGTATGCTGTCAATCGAGGGTTTCGGTACACGGCCTCTTACTGACTACGAATTCTACCCGCCGGGTCTTGAATTCCCCTTCCCCGGCTACGCTCGCCTCACAGAAGAAGCTCTGATCCGTTTAGATAAGGTTCCAAAGGAAACTGCCATTTTTCCTAAAGAACAGGCACAGTCTGTCTTGGTTCGCCTGTTCCATGAGTGGCAATGTTTGAACACCATGATTACGGCCCACAAGAGTTCGTACACTATGTTTGTGGCCGACGACCAAACCCCTACACCATGTGCGACCAAGATTCTGGAGTCGGTCTTCCAGGCTATCAAAGATGAGAAGCCTTTACCACAACTCAGGGAGACCGACTTAACCTCCCTCCTCTTTCCGGGGGACAATGAATGTTGGCGGAATGCCCCAGCTACCTTTTCAGTAGGTAAGTTGAGCCCGGACTGTGCCTCGACGCAGTTCAGCGAACGGCTTCCCAAACTCCCAGAGTCTCTACTTAAATTAGAATTTGATTCTAGGTGCAGATTCGGCAGATCTCTCAATTCGGTCACCCTTTCCGAGTTGGCCGTTGCCACTTACAACGAGGAGGACCTCCTTAAGGCCCTCACTAAGTCGTTACTGCAAGACTTCATGGCTGACGCCTATGATTTTGCAAGCGCCAGGACCTGTTGTCGATGACACGTCCTCTCTGAAGCCACCATTAGGCACGAGCCTGATAAGCTCATCAAAGCTCCGGTCTGGGGCCCGGATCTTTTCCCGGAGGATTTGGTTAACTCGGTCCTTAGTGAGGCAGCTAGGGCCAACCAAAGCCTCAAAGTTAGGTGGGGCCTCGTCCCAAAGAGGAGATATGAGCCGACTGGTACCCCAATCCGAGGTAGGAAAAGACTGAGGCCTTTCCACTCTTCCCAATTCAGGGTTCAAACGGCTCCCCAAGGCCCCCAGCCTTCTACATCAAAGGGCCAGCAGCAAGAGCCATATGTCCTGGTCCCTCAGTCTCAAATCGCCTCCACGTCCTCCTCCCCCGCCTTTAACCCCATTTATGAGGCTCAGACCTCCTTCCGTGGCTACCAGCGTCACAGAGGTGCCAGGGGTGCCTTTCGCGCCCGAGGTAGCGGAAGGGGTTACCACTGGGGAAAGTCTACCCGTGGAAGCAGAGGAGGCAAATCATCCTCCACCCAATGAGACAACGCAGGTAGGAGGGGGACTGTACCTTTTTCGAGACCGTTGGAAGTTCAGCGATTGGGCTTCCAGCATTATCTCCAAAGGACTAGGGTGGAGCTGGATACAGGGACCTTCTCCACCGAACAGCTTTTACCAATTGCCAACAGAAGAACTATGTTCCTTCACGACAGATCTGCTACAAAAGAATGCGATCCAAAGCATACGTCGCTTAAGATTTCAAGGGCGCTTGTTCAGCGTGCCAAAGAAAGGCTCAGACAAACGAAGGGTAATCCTGGACCTGTCTCGCTTAAATTCCTTCATTCGTTGCGACAAATTCCGTATGCTTACCGTCTCGCAGGTGCGGACCTTACTTCCCCGTGGGGCCGTCACCACCTCCATCGATCTTACCGATGCCTACTATCACGTTCCAATAGCAAGGCATTTTCGTCCTTTTCTGGGCTTCAAGCTAGGCAAACAAGCCTACGCATTCAGAGTGGTACCGTTCGGGCTCAACGTGACACCCAGAATCTTCACCAAACTAGCAAGAGACAGTCATTCAAGAGCTTCGCACTCAGGGAATACAGGTAGTGGCCTATCTAGACGATTGGCTAATCTGGTCAGACAATGCCCAGAATTCCCGCGTAGCAACGAACAAAGTCCTCACCTTCCTTCGTCAACTGGGATTCCAAGTCAACTTCGGAAAATCCCGCCTGGTCCCGGAGACCAAGTTTCAATGGCTGGGACTACAATGGGACCTATGCTCCCATACGCTGTGCCTCCCCAAAGCCAAAAGGAAGGAGATTGCGAGGAAGATGAGACAATTTCTCAGGGAGAAGTTGACCTCCAGAAGGAACCAAGAGAGGATCCTAGGTTCCTTGCAGTTCGCCTCCGTGACAGACATCGTCCTAAGGTCCAAACTCAAGGACATAAACAGAGTGTGGAGATCCAGAGCAACCGCAAAACGCCGCGACAGACGTGCCCGCCTTCCCCCACTCCTGAAGAAAAGTCTACAGCCTTGGACGAAGGTCAAGAATCTCTCCAAGTCGGTTCCCTTACAACATCCGGTCCCGGAACTCGTCGTCCACACAGACGCCTCCTTAACAGGGTGGGGAGGTTACTCTGAAAGCAAGAAAGTCCAAGGGTTATGGTCATCAGTCTTCCGACACATGCACATCAACGTCCTCGAGGCCATGGCAGTCTTCCTCACTTTAAAACGTCTCAATCCAGCCAGGAATCTCCATATCAGACTGGTTCTCGACAGTGCAGTCATAGTTCACTGCCTCAACAGAGGAGGCTCCAGATCAGCCCAAATAAACCACGTCATGTTGCAGATTTTCTCCATGGCGGCAATGCACAAGTGGCACCTGTCAGCAGTCCATCTAGCAGGAGTCCGGAATGTGGTAGCGGACTCCCTTTCCCGGACGACTCCGCTAGAGTCGGAATGGTCACTAGACAATCGATCTTTCCAGTGGATACTATCTCAAGTCCCGGGTCTCCAGGTGGATCTGTTTGCGACGGAATTCAATCGCAAACTAGATCCCTCTTAATGAGAGAATGCCTTGATGAAGTCACTGAGCTTCAGCACGGCATTCTATTCCCGTGCTGAAACTTGGTGACGGGCAAGAGGGCTCTCGAACTTGGGGAAATTGCTCCCCCAGTTCGAATCTAAATTTCTCTCTTAATTATCTTTTTCTTCCTCTTTATATTGCTTCAACCTTCTCCTAATATTATAAACTTTCCTCCATGTTGCTGTCCCAACCCTATGAGTAAAATTTCCCATATGAATATGTGTATATATTTACATATATGTGTTTATTATTATTTTTTTTTTCTCACTTTTTATGGCATGGATGTTTCTACATCCGTTATTGCCACTTGGGATGATGTTTCTACATCCGGTATTGCTGCCTGCTTTGATGAATGGGAAAGGTGTCGCGGTTGGGAGGTGTTTGTGCTCAAAGCTATATGTGAGAGTATTGGATGATCTCAGCCATCCCGAAGATGGTTTGGACCTTTTTGGCGGGACTATTCTCAAGTGTTGGGTCTTCGGAATCCAGGGGGATCCAACGCTTGGGGTAGGACTCTCGGCTTTTGGCCGGAAGCCCGTCATTACAGATATGGGGAGGATGATTCCATAGTTTCTTGGTCTCAGTCCTAACAGGCGGGTTCAGCTTACACCTGTGCCTCTATATCTGTTTTGATGCTATCCTTCGGGTAGGGTATGGAGTGGACCATCTGGGAAGTATACTCTCACTGTGCCGGTAGTGGAGAGTGTAAATTTCCTTCCCAACATGTGATGCCTTAATGTTCTCAAGCAGGTAAATCAAACTTCAAAAAATCACTCTTCTCTCTTCTTTTTTATGATGGATTCTTGTGAGAATGACCCCACCTCCCCTGGATATGCTGACTCGCCCCCGGCACTATTGACGACCTCTGGCAATTCATTTAAAGAAAACTCCGTTGACGACGTAGGAACTAAAAAGGACTATTCTTTAAATACTCGAAAAAAGGGTAATTTGGGCAACACAGGAAAACTGAATGTCCTGCACATTACCCAAATCCCATTAGAAGCTAATTATGATGTGCTACATAAAATATTTGAGTGTTACGGATTAATAAAAGAAATTAGAATGAAACTTCAAGATGATAATTGGGATTCTTGGTTATCATTTAACTGTCATGAGGAAGCATTTAATGCAAGCCGTAATATTGTTGATATTAAAGTAGGTAATATGAGTGTTAAGGGTGCTCTGTTTGATGGGGCACCTAAAGATCTGGATGTCTACAGACCAGCAGACTGGGCTGATAAAGATATAGAGGCAGATATGCCATCCCAAAGAAAGCCAAAACCACCAATGTGGCTTCTTGCTCAATCTGTAGGAGGTACGGAAAATTATTTCAAGATCTGCAAATTTCTTCAGAGGACTGCAAATTTCTTCAGAGGAAGGTAGGTACGATCGCACCAGGAGATATATCTCGATTTGGTAAGAAAAGTTACTTGATAAAGGCCAAGTCATACACACAGTCTGTTATACTGTCCAATTTGAAGACAGTAAATGATGATATAAAATTGGACATCAAACCCCATCTAAACTTTAGCTATGGAAGGGGAGTGGTTTTTAATAGGGATCTGTATGAATTTACTGAAGAGGAGATATTGGCTATGTGTCCTCTATCAGTGTGGAAAGTACATAAAGTACCTGGAACATCAATGATTGTTCTTACTTTCCAGGATGCCGATGTACCTTTCCACATAGACATAGAAAACGAAAGGATCAGAGTTCAACCTTTTAAGCAAAAGCCACTGCAATGTTATAATTGCTTTAAATTTGGACATCCCTCCAAAGTTTGCAATAGTGAAAGAATTTGTAATACTTGCGCCGATATTTACCATGGGGAATGTACATTTGAGGCAAGGTGCTTAAACTGCAACTCTAATCATAAATCTAATGATAGGAGCTGCCAGTTTTATAAGTTAGAAGAGGCTGCCCTCAATAAATCAATTATTGAACATGTAAGCGTGGGGCATGCCAAGAGATTATTAAATAAATCTAATACTTATGCAAAGACATTAAAAACAGGAGAAAAAGTTCCTCGGGAATCATCTCACCCACCTACTACTGTAGGTAGTTCTCGAAAAAGGAATTCACCATCTATTGATAAAGTGCTGCATAAGACAAGAACATCTCCTAAAGATTTATCATTGCCCACCACTATCAAACCTTTGTCCCCTATTACAAAGGATAGTACTAACCTCTCCTAGGCCATATCCTTGCCTGATTTAATGGAGATTCCACCTGACACCAAGTTATCAGGTGTACCTGTAGTGGGGAAGGTACAAAAACCTGGTAACTCACAACCTACTCATCGTAAAAGAGAGAGACCTCCATCTCTCTCACCCCCTTCCATAAGAAATACTAGAATTATGACATCAAATAAATATGATGTTTTGTCTGTTGATGTTGCCGATCAACCAGAAGATAATTTAAATAAATCAGAAATTCAAGTTGAGGTCCACCATCCCCCTCAACAAATAGATAAAAAAGATACAAAGAAAAACACCAACGTAAAACCCAACATAACAAGACCATCTCTGAAGAAACCTACTGGTAATAATGTTAAATTAAAAACTGCTAATGGGAAGACCTCATCCAAGATGTCTTCCCGAAATAATCCATAGTTTTTTCCTCAATTTTGCAATGGAATTGTCAGGGTTTGAGGGCCAAATATGAAGAACTTAAGCTCTTAATTCACGAGCATTCCCCCATAATTGTATGTCTCCAGGAGAGCAAGCTTGATGCTAATACCCCTTGTCCTCGCGAATATATTAGTTATAGGACACCTTATGATCACGGAGTAGGGAGCCATGGCGGAAGTCTCATGTACATTCGTCGAGATGTTCCCCAAATACCTATATCTATACGTACAACCCTGCAGGCAGTTGTTGTACAAATTGGTATAGGGAGAAAATATACAATATGCTCTCTGTACTTACCTCCAAATGATAATATTTTATATGATGATTTAGCAGAGGTCATTCAACAACTCCCTCAACCTTTTCTCTTACTGGGAGATATGAATGGTAGACATCCTTTATGGGGTGATGTTTTGGCCAACACAAGGGGCAATATTATCTCATCAATTGTGGAGAATGAGGATGTGGGACTCCTTAATACAGGAGAGCCCCCACACTTTCATGTTCAGACAGGTACTTTGTCATGCATTGACCTTTCAATTGCAAGCTCTAACTGCCTTCTTGATTTTGATTGGAGGACATTAGATGATTGGCATACTAGTGATCATGCACCAATCATTATAAACACCAACAAGGGTTCGCCTTTGCAAAGATCGCCACGTTGGAATCTAGACAAGGCAGACTGGGTTAAATTTTGTGAGCTAAGTGAAATTGAAGGGAGAGCAGAACAGTTTGAAAGTGTTGATGATGCCATAGACCTACTGAATGAAACTCTTCATACAGCAGGAGTCAATTCAATTCCCAAAACAACAGGGTTATTCAAACGACGACCAGTCCCGTGGTGGTCTTCTGAACTAACTGCACTCCACAGAGCCACAAGAAGATCTCTAACACGATTGCGTAGACGCAGAACTGATGAGAATTTAACTATGTACAAGAAATGTAGAGCACAGTTCCGTCGTGCCATGAAAGAAGCAAGGCGCCAGTCATGGATGTCTTTTGTTTCCTCCATTAACAGTAGAACACCACCATCTTCTGTGTGGAGGAAAGTAAAAAAGATAGCTGGCAAATTCACCCCCAACCCACCACCAGTGTTGAAGGTGAATGGCCAGTATGTAACTGAAGCAAATGAAGTTAGCAATGCCCTGGCTAATCATTTTTCAAATGTATCCAGCAAGTGTGAAGGAGCCCCTGGTCACCAGTATAGGAGCACTGAAGAAAAGAAAATTTTAAATTTTGCAACAAGAAGGGAAGAGTCGTATAATTCTCCTTTCACTGAAAGAGAATTTGATTCCGCACTTGCTCATTGCAACGATACAGCCCCTGGACCCGATGGAATTTCATATGCAATGATTAAACATGTACATTTTAATACAAAGCTATTTATTTTAAGCATTATTGATAGAATATGGCATGATCATAGTTACCCAAGTGTTTGGGAACTAGCCATTATTTTAGCCTTTTTAAAACCCGGTAAAGACAAGTTTTTAGCAGCAAACTATCGTCCTATTGCATTGACATCTTGTTTATGTAAAATCATGGAGAAGATGGTCAATGCAAGGCTGATATGGTACCTTGAAAAGAAAGGTATTTTATCACCGATTCAATGTGGATTCCGAAAAATGCACTCAACGACTGATGTGTTGATACGACTTGAGTCTTCTATTTGTGAAGCCTTTGCTTCCAAACAGCACCATGTTACAGTATTTTTTTACCTTGAAAAGGCATATGATACCACATGGAGATATGGTATTCTTAAAACCATTCATGAATTGGGATTGAGAGGAGAGCTGCCACTATTTATTCAGGCATTTCTTTCACGTAGAGTTTTTCAAGTGAGAGTGGGGGAAACTCTATCAGAGAGTAAGAGCCAGGAAGAAGGAGTTCCTTAGGGTAGTGTGCTGAGTGTAACCCTTTTTGCACTAGCAATTAATGGGATATCCTCAGCCATTCCCCAGGATGTTCTCTCAACATGATTTGTGGATGATCTCTCAATATCATTTGCTGGCACTAGAATGGCAATGGTTGAGAGAAAAATCCAACTCTCTATTGATAAAATTATCCAGTGGGCTGACATGAATGGATTTAAGTTCTCGACAAGTAAAACTACAATTGTCCATTTTTGTCGTATCCGGGGAGTACATCCAGACCCGGATATATACATTAAAGGTCAACGGATACCATGTGTACCGGAAACCAAATTTTTAGGTTTGATATTTGACTGTAGACTTACATGGGTTTCTCACCTAAAAGCGCTAAAAGCTAAATGTGTTGAAGCTCTGAATATCTTAAAAGTATTGTCCCATACATCATGGGGGGCAGACCGCAATACTATTTTAAAATTATACAAGGCCTTGATTTTTTCCAAAATTAGTTATGGTTGTGAGGTATATTCTTCAGCCACCCCAAGCCGGTTAAAAATATTAGACTCGATACATAATGCAGGTATTAGATTGTCTACTGGAGCTTTTAAAACCTCGCCTATCCCAAGTCTCCTTGTTGATGCTGGAGAGTTACCTCTAGACCTTTACCGAATGTCTTCCATTCTTCGGTATTGGTTTAGATTGCAAAGACTCCCTAACTCTCTAGCCTTTCAGACTGCAAGCCTTGTAAGACACGCATCATACTTTGAGTTGCACCCAAAATCTCCTCAACCTTATGGCTTTCGGGTGAAACGATTATTAAATAATCTGGATATAATTAGAAATAAGGTACTTCCATTCAAGGTATCATTAACGCCTCCATGGAAGTTGCCAGAGATATCTTTTTGTAAATATTTTATTGGAGATAAGAAGAATATGTCAGACCTAGAAGCCAGGTCTCTTTTTAATGAACATGTTAAAGAACATAGAGGATCAACTTTTATCTATACTGATGGCTCCAAATCTGATGCTGGCATTGGATTTGGAGTACACAGTAATGGTTTTAATTGTAGAGGTGCACTTCCTCTGACCGCTTCCATATTTACTGCCGAACTGTATGGCATATTAACCGCTATTGAGAAAATAGCGTTGGAGAAGGAGGGTAATTTTACAATTTTTAGTGATGCAAGGAGTGTCCTTCAAGCTATGGAAGTTTTTAATTCTAATAACCCTCTAGTTTTAAAGATTTTAGAATGGCTCTTCCTTATTGGACGGAGAGGTATAACAGTTCAATTTTGTTGGGTTCCAGCACATGTAGGTGTGTCCGGGAATGAGAAGGCAGATTCACTG
The DNA here is from genome assembly GCF_036898095.1 of Palaemon carinicauda. Taxonomy (NCBI): domain Eukaryota; kingdom Metazoa; phylum Arthropoda; class Malacostraca; order Decapoda; family Palaemonidae; genus Palaemon; species Palaemon carinicauda. Next base: position 90,403,980 of record NC_090725.1, on the reverse strand, counting down.
GCTAAGGAGGCTGCATCCGAGTTGCTGCCAAGAAGGTATCCCATTCCCTGTAATGATTTCTTACCTGACATCAAGAAATTGGTTTGCAATAAATGGCAACAGCAATGGGATAGTCAAGATAGCAATAAAATGAGGGAATTAACAAATGACATATATCCTTGGAGGTATAATATGATGCCCCGAAAATGGGAGACGTCTCTTTGTCGTCTCCGTATTGGTCACACTCGGTTGACACATGAGTTTCTGGTGAAGGGCCAACACCAACCGTATTGTGACAACTGTTTAGTACCTCTAACAGTAAGGCATTTGTTGACCGAATGCCCCAATTATAACAACTTGCGGAATAGATATTTGTTTGAGGCTCGAGGTGAGGGTGGCAGGTTCATCCTTGCCAAGATTCTTGGAAATGATGTGTCCTACCATGCAAGTGGCATTTTTAGATTTCTTTCAGAAGCAGGTCTTCTGAAAAATATTTAACTTTTATGACATTCAATTTTTATGATTTTAATTGAATACTCTTTAATTTTTTATTTTATTTCATTTTTTATTTTTGTATACATAAATTAAATGTTACCGGCGTCAATGACCTTAGATGTCAGGATGCCTGAAAACTTTAAATCATTCATTCATTCGCAAACTAAATTGTTACGTAGCCCCCAACCTGGACCCTCAGGCTTATGCCACGGACTCTAGGATTCTAGATTGGAATACCTGGAAGAAGATTTATCTGTTTCCTCCGGTGAATCTCCTGCTGAAAGTTTTGCACAAACTCAGATCCTTCAAATGTCGAGTGGCTCTCGTAGCCCCCAACTGGCCCAAGAGCAATTGGTTCCCCTTGTTGCTAGTGCTAGGTCTCAGCCCCCGCCGGATTCCCAATCCGGTGCTCACACAGACAGTACAAACTCGCAATGTTTTCGCTTCCTCAAGGATTCTGAATGCCCTAACTTTATGGACTTCATGAAGTTCGCAGCCCAACGAGGTGCGAGCATCGATCCTTCGAATACTATTTTCCTGGAATCCGACAAAAGGGAATCTACTCTCCGTCAATATGACTCAGCTGTCAAGAAATTAGCTAAGTTCTTGAGAGATTCCCAGGTTGAGAAAATGACAATGAACCTAACTGTGACATTCTTCCGGACCCTCTTCGAATCAGGTCTGGCAGCCAGTACCATTACTACAATTAAGTCAGCCTTGAAAAAGATCTTCCATATTGGTTTTGGCATTGATTTAACGGATTCATATTTCTCATCCATTCCGAAAGCTTGTGCCAGGCTAAAACCTTCCACTCGCCCTAGCGCAGTTTCCTGGTTTTTAAACGATGTTCTTAAGCTGGCCTCTGACACTCCAAATGAATCCTGTAACCATATGGCATTATTAAGAAAGTCACTTTTCCTTTTGAGCCTCGCCTCTGGCTCCAGATTCTCGGAATTGTCAGCTTTATCTAGAGACCCAGGTAACATAGAGTTTCTCCCTTCCGGTGAGGTCCTTCTCCCCTAACAAAGTGTTCCTGGCTAAAAATGAGGATCCCCAGAACAGGTGGTCCCCTTGGAAGATTGTTCCACTTCCTAGGGATCCATCCCTGTGTCCAGTTACCACCCTGAAATCCTACTTAAGTAGAACTTCCAATACAACCACAGGGTCCTTATTTATTAGAGCACGGAGGAACTATTACCTTTAAGGGAATCAGGCAACAAATTCTTTATTTTATTAAACAAGCTAATCCTGAATCATTCCCACATGTCCATGATATTCGAGCTGTGGCTACCTCAATTAATTTTTTCCACCATATGAAATTTGATGAGCTCTCAAAATATACCGGTTGGAAGTCCCCTAAAGTTTTCAAGCACCACTACCTAAAACCTTTAGAAGCTCTTGGATTTGCCACAGTAGCTGCGGGGAATGTAGTTCCTCCCGAGGGTACTGAGTCCTAATCACAAAGTCTTGCTCTGTCCTCTTTCCCTCCTGCCTGGCTTACCTGTTGTTCCTACCTGTTTTATTTACCATGATGTATTATTTATTATTCAATTGATCGATTTCACGAATTATTTTGATTTCACTTGTTTTTGAAATCCCCGAGCTGATCTTCCTTTGTTATGTTAATTATTTATATCTATGATTGTATGCTTTACTGCATTTTGCTTACCAAGCTGTATTAACATTATTCATACCTGTTGACTTTCCCTTTTGTTTATGTATCATGTCTAATTGTCTCTGTCTTTTACGTGTTGATCTGTTTACGGGTTTCCATGTCCCTCTTTTTTGATATTAGAATTCATCAGCTATATTAGTTAGCCTTATTGGGTCCCCATTCTCTGGTACGATTTCACTGGGCGACACGGGTCGGAGCCCAGAAAAGGGATTTTGACGAAGGAAAAATCTATTTCTGGGCGAGAGACCCGTGTCGCCCAGTGAACCCGCCCGTCCCTCCCTAATAGGGTCCCAATCTGGGGTGCTATAAGGAGTGACGTCACTGGCGTGGGTTGGTTAGTAGTAGTACGAGGTTGAACGGCGCCTCGCTTTTCGGGGATTTTGACAGGAGACATCTAAATGGTGCGAGGCCTCTGGTTGTGATTTATCGCGCCCCAGTATTATATCGACACCTTATACAGGTGAGCGAGCTGGGTTCAACCTGGCATTCCCATGCAATTTTTTCTCTGGTAATATATTGCAGTTATATACCTTAGAAATAGTGCTATAGGAGCATTTCACTGGGCGACACGGGTCTCTCGCCCAGAAATAGATTTTTCCTTCGTCAAAATCCCTTTTCTGGGCGAGAGACCCGTGCCGCCCAGTGAAATGCTCCTTTTACATAATTTCTAAGGTAAAAACTGCTATGAATTTACCAGAGAAAAAATTGTATAGGAATGCTAGGTTGAACCCAGCTCGCTCACCTTAATAAGGTGTCGGTATAATACTGGGGCGTGAATAAATCACAACCAGAGGTCTCGCACCATTTAGATATCTCCTGTCAATATCCTCGAACAGCGAGGCGCCGTTCAACATCCTACTACTACTAGCGATCCCACGCCAGTGACGTCTTTCCTTATAGCACCCCAGATTGGGGCCCAATCAGGGAGGGACGGGTGGGTTCACTGGGCGGCACGGGTCTCTCGCCCAGAAATAGATTTTTCCTACGTCAAAATCCCTTTTCTGGGCTCCGACCCGTGCCGCCCAGTGAAATCGTACCAGAGAATGGGGACCCAATATGGCTAACTACCTGAGGAGAGAATAACACAAAAATAACATAGCTGATGAGTTTTAATATCAAAAGGGAGGGATGAGGAATCCCGTAAAAATAGATCAACATGTATATGACAGTGATAAATAGACATGGTAAACAATTCAATAATGAAACCCGTAGGTAAAATTCAACAGATATGAATAGTGGTAATCAAGCTTGGTAATCAAAAATGCAAAGGTAAATATTCAATCATAGATATGAATATGAACATGGTACAAAATCCCATCAGGGGATGATAGAGAGAACCAAGCAAAAGTAAATCCATAACAAAGATCTAACATAACAAAATAAAATCAGCTCGGGGATTTCAAGAACAAGTGAAATAAAAAACAATTCGTGAAATTGATCAATGAATAATAAAATAATACACCATAAGGGTGTATGGTAAACAAAACAGGTAGGAACAATAGGTAAGCTAGGCAGGAGGGAAAGAGGATAGAGCAAGACGTTGTGATTAGGACTCAGTACCTTCAGGAGGAACTATATTCCCTGCAGCTACTGTGGCAAATCTAAGAGCTTCTAAAGGTTTTAGGTAGTGGCGCTTGAAAACTTTAGGGGACTTCCAACCCGTATATTTTGAGAGCTCATCAAATTTCATATGGTGGAAAAAATTAATTATTGGTAGCTACTTTGAATAAACTTCTGGGATATAATAAAATATATAGTTCTAAAATGACTATATTTAACAATATATCTGATCGTTTACATAGATAATAATGGAAAGCAGTAAGCTGAGTTGCCGTTCCGAAGTCCTCGAGAATATTCAACCACTCAAATTACCAAGTGGTCGTATGCAGTAATATTTTCTTCACCATATATCCCTTTATTCAACACTGACCTGAAATTTATGAAACAATACACTGTAAAAGGATATAAAACAGCATCTAGCCCCACTCAAAAAAATTACCCTTAAGAAAGTTCGAGCTATATAAAGAAAACAACTTGACAAATAACAAGCCAAGCACGATAATCTACTCGAATTTATATTAAAGGTGAAACAGTGAAAATTGCGTTTAAAGTTGATAAAATACACCAAATACAGTATAATTTAAAATGTTCAAGGTCAAATTATATTAAATATTAATAGCAGACACGCTGGCTGCCACAATTCATGAAAGGAATTGTTAACTGTTATAAATTAAAGTATACTGAGCGTGCATAATCACCAAGTTACTCACATCTTATGTAAGCCCGGCAGGAATAAAGCTGCACTTTAATGGACGAGGTGGTGTGGTACTCTCAGGGGTTCAAACTTCCGATATACGGAATAATACCAGGTTGCCGTCTCTATGAGCCCCATCGATGTCGCACTTATATACTACTTTGAGTTCATGAGGTTAAATAAATCTAAATCCAGAGCGAAGATAATTTCCGGATAAAACCATAGGATCGTCGATCGGCCGGATATATATAATGATGGATCGACAAACCTCTCTCCACTCTGCCTCACGTTGAACTGATCTACCAGAACAAAAGAACTGGAACAGACTTCTGTTTTCTTAAATATAAACACTCAATTGGTGATCTCGGTAGTTTACTAGCTAATTAGATTGTAAGTAACTGTGACAACAAGCTCAGTTTAGATTCCTCTAAAATAAAAGATCACGAATTGTGTATTTGGCAAATTAAATAAATATAAAGCAATTTTCATTTTCACACCTAAGTAATGGAAGCATTTAATTAATATGCAAATAAAAAATGAAAGTCCTTTTCATTTTCGAATATCATGGACATGTGGGAATGATTCAGGATTAGCTTGTTTAATGAAATAAAGAATTTGTTGTCTGATTCCCTTAAGGGTAATAGTTCCTCCGTGTTCTCTAATAAATAAGGGCCCTGCGGTTGTGGTGGAAGTTCTACTTAAGTAGGATTTCAGGGTGGTAACTGGACACAGGGATGGATCCCGAGGAAGTGGAACAATCTTCCAGGGAGACCACCTGTTTTGGGGGTCCTCATTTTTAGCCAGGAAAACTTTGTTAGGGGAGAGAAGGACCTCACCCGAAGAGAGAAACTCTATATGACCTGGGTCTCTAGATAAGGCTGACAATTCTGAGATTCTGGAGCCAGAGGCGAGGCTCAAAAGAAAAAGTGACTTTCTTAATAATGCCATATAGTTACAGGATTCATTTGGGGTGTCAGAGGCTAGCTTAAGAACATCGTTCAAAAACCAGGAAACTGCGCTAGGGCGAGTTGAAGGTTTTAGTCTGGCACAAGCTCTCGGAATGGATGAGAAATATGAATCCGTTAGATCAATGTCAAAACCAATATGGAAGATCTTTTTCAAGGCTGACTTGATTGTAGTAATTGTATTGGCTGCCAGGCCTAATTCGAAGAGAGTTCTGAAGAATGTCACAGTTAGGTTCATCATCATTTTCTCAACTTGGGAATCTTTCAAGATCTTAGCTAATTTTTTAAGAGCCGAGTCATATTGACGGAGAGTAGATTCCCTTTTGTCAGATTCCATGAAAATAGTATTCAAAGAATCGATGTTTGCACCTCGTTGGGCTGCGAACTTCATGAAGTCCATAAAGTTAGGGCATTCAGAATCCTTGAGGAAGCGAACACATTGTGAGTTTGTACTGTCTGTGTTAGCACCAGATTGGGAATCCGCCGGGGGCGGAGACCTAGTTCTAGCAACAAGGGGAACCAATTGCTCTTGGGCCAGTTGGGGGCTACGAGAGCCACTTGACCTTTGAAGGATCTGAGTTTGTGCAAAACTTTCAGCAGGAGATTCACCGGAGGAAACAGATAAATCGTCTTCCAGGTATTCCAATCTAGAATCATAGAGTCCGTGGCATAAGCCTGAGGGTCCAGGTTGGGGGCTACGTAACAATCTAGTTTGCGATTGGATTCCGTCGCAAACAGATCCACCTGGAGACCTGGGACTTGAGATAGTATCCACTGGAAAGATCGATTGTCTAGTGACCATTCCGACTCTAGCGGAGTCGTCCGGGAAAGGGAGTCCGCTACCACATTCCGGACTCCTGCTAGATGGACTGCTGACAGGTGCCACTTGTGCGATGCCTCCATGGAGAAAATCTGCAACATGATGTGGTTTATTTGGGCTGATCTGGAGCCTCCTTTGTTGATGCAGTGTACTATGACTGCACTGTCGAGAACCAGTCTGATATGGAGATTCCTAGCTGGATTGAGACGTTTTAAAGTGAGGAAGACTGCCATGGCCTCTAGGACATTGATGTGCATTTGTTGGAAGACCGGTGACCATAACCCTTGGACTTTCTTGTGTTGGGAGTAACCTCCCCACCCTGTTAAGGAGGCGTCTGTGTGAACGACGAGTCCCGGGACCGGATGTTGTAAGGGAACCGACTTGGAAAGATTCTTGATCTTCGTCCAAGGCTGCAAACTTTTTCTCAGGATTGGGGGAAGGCGAGCACGTCTGTCTCGGCGTTTCGTGGTTGCTCTGGAGCGCCATACTCTGTTTATGTCCTTGAGTTTGGACCTTAGGACGATGTCTGTCACGGAGGCGAACTGTAAGGAACCTAGGATCCTCTCTTTGTTCCTTCTGGAGGTCAACTTTTCCCTGAGAAATTGTTTTATATTCCTCACTATTTCCTTCCTTTTGGCTTTGGGGAGGCACAGCGTATGGGAGCACAGGTCCCATTGTAGTCCCAGCCATTGAAACTTGGTCTCCGGGACCAGGCGGGATTTCTCGAGGTTGACTTGGAATCCCAGTTGTCGAAGGAAGGTTAGGACTTTTTTCGTTGCTATGCGGCAATTCTGGGCATTGTCTGACCAGATTAGCCAATCGTCTAGATAGGCCACTACCTGCATCCCCTGAGTTCGAAGCTCTTGAATTACTGTCTCTTGCTAGTTTGGTGAAGATTCTGGGTGCTATGTTGAGCCCGAATGGCATCACTTTGAATGCGTAGGCTTGTTTGCCTAGCTTGAAGCCCAGAAAAGGACGAAAAGGCCTTGCTATTGGAACGTGATAGTAGGCATCTGTAAGATCGATGGAGGTGGTGACGGTCCCACGGGGAAGTAAGGTCCGCACCTGCGAGACGGTAAGCATATGGAATTTGTCGCAATGAATGAAGGAATTTAAACGAGACAGGTCCAGGATTACTCTCCGTTTGTCTGAGCCTTTCTTTGGCACGCTGAACAAGCGCCCTTGAAATCTTAAGCGACGTATGCTTTGGATTGCATTCTTTAGTAGCAGATCTTTTGTGAAGGAACGTAGTTCTTCCGTTGGTAGTTGGTAAAAACTGTTCGGTGGAGGAGGTCCCTGTATCCAGCTCCACCCTAGGCCTTTTGAGATGATGCTGAAAGCCCAATCGCTGAACTTCCAATGGTCCCGAAATTTGTACAATCTCCCTCCTACCTGCAGTTTCTCAATGGTTGGAGGATGATTTGCCTCCTCTGCTTCCGCGGGAAGACTTGCCTCGGTGGTAACCCCTTCCGCCACCTCGGCCACGAAAGGCACCCCTGGAACCCCTGTGACACTGGTAGCCACAGAAAGAGCCCTGAGACTCATACGTGGGGTTAAAGGCGGGGGAGAAGGAAGTCGAGGCGATCTGAGACTGAGGGACCAGAACGTATTGCTCTTGTTGTTGGCCCTTTGAGGTAGAAGGCTGGGACCCTTGAGCAGGTTGGACAGAGACCGGTTGAACCACTTGCAGAGGTTGTCTGAATTGGGAAGATTGGAAGGGCCTCAATCTCTTCCTACCTCGAATTGGGGTACTAGTTGGCTCATACTTCCTCTTTGAAACCAGGCCCCACCTAACCTTGAGGCTTTGGTTGGCTCTAGCTGTGTCGATAAGGACCGAGTTAACTGAGTCCTCTGGGAAAAGATCCGAGCCCCAGACTGGAGCTTTGATGAGCCTATTAGGTTCGTGCCTAATCGTGGCTTCGGATAGAACGTGTCGTCGACAATGGGTCCTGGCGTTTGCAAAATCATAGGCGTCAGCCATAAAGTTTTGTAAAAGCGACTTAGTGAGGACCTTGAAGAGGGCCTCCTCGTTGTAAGTGGCGACGGTCAATTCAGAAAGGGCAACCGAATTAAGGAATCTGCTGAATCTACACCTCGACTCGAATTCCAATTTAATGAGAGACTCCGGGAGTTTAGGAAGCCATTCGCTGAACTGCGTCGAGGCACAGTCCGGGCTCAACTTACCTACCGAGAAGGTAGCTGGGGCGTTCCGCCAACATTCATTGTCTCCCGGAAAGAGAAGGGAGGTTAAGTCGGTCTCCCTGAGTTGAGGTAAAGGCTTCTTTTCCTTGATAGCCTGAAAGACCGTCTCTATGATCTTGGTCGCACATGGGGTAGGGGTCTGTTCGTCGGCCACAAACATGTTATAAGAACTCTTGTAGGCCGTAATCATTGTGTTCAAGCAGTCCCACTCATTGAACACGCGGACCAAGACAGACTGTGCCTGTTCTTTAGGAAAAATAACAGTCTCCTTTGGGACCTTAACCAAGCGAATTAGAGCCTCTTCCGTGAGGCGAGCGTAGCCGGGGAAGGGGAATTCAAGACCCGGCGGTTAGAATTCATAATCCTCAAGAGGCCGGGTACCGAAACCTTCAATTGACAACATACCCTCCGAGAGGGGGGCATGCAATGCTAACCTCCAAGGGTTATTCTTATTGAACGGAGGAAGCTTGGAGGCGTCGGGGATGGGATATTGCTGTTGTGGCGGTGGCAGCCCCGAGCGCATGAGTCCCTGAACTAGGCTCTCCATGGAAGCTATTCTCTCTTGCGATTGCTGTGTATGAGATGATAGCATCAACTCAAAACAAGCAAACATCTTCTCTGAAAAATCCACACCGGGTTAAATGATTCCGCCGGGGGGGGGAACAGGTGCCGGAACGGAGACGACTACGTGAGAGGTTGAGGGCACAGCAATTTGGTCTTGAGAGACTCTGGTGGAAGAAGATTTAGCCTTCGAAGATGATGATCTCGAAGACTTGTGGTCTTTGGAAGACTTGTGGGTCTTATATAAAGGCTTACGATGAGCCTTCACCTTGGGGATAACAGGCCGGGGACTGAGATCCCCGGAAAACCTTGAAAAGAAGAGTGTTCAGAAGTAGAAGAGAAAGCCGGGCTAGGGAGAGGAATCTTAGCCCGGGAACCACCTGACTCGCCTACGTCCCTACCTGCGTCGGGTTCATCCAGAGCCATAGGTTCTACATCGAGGTTGAGGGTAACGACGTCCTCAGTTAGGGTGCCGCCTGTCTCTTCTTGGTCCGGGGCCAGAAGAAGGGATTCGATCCTCTCAATGATAGGGTCCGCCAACTCTTTGGGGACCGCAGCTGAAGTTTTGGCATGGGGGTAGAGACGGGAACACCATTCCTCAGAGAGGATATAAGGCTGTTTGGCCTTCACGTTGCGGGCGAACCCGCCAATCCAGACCTTGAGGGTATCCTGAGCTGTATCTTTTTCAAGTTGGGAGCTCTGAAAGAGAACAGACTATTAGCGAGGGATATTTGTGCCAAAGAAAAGTGGAGAAGTCCAAGGACTTCGTAGACAAGAAGTGAAAGGTATGCGGGAAGTCCAGAGGACTGTGGCCTTAAAAATAATTAATCGTAATTAATGTAAACCATTGAAATTAATCGTAACTCCCTACAAGTCTGTATTAATGTTAAAAGAAATTGCACTCACCAAATCAGATGTTAGAGTGGAGGTCATTTTGTAGCAAACTACACAATTGTCTGGATGCCAAACAGCTAAGTCATCCACTTGGACAGAACAGTGGGCGTGTGAACGACACACGTCATGACCGCAGGGTTGATGGAGGACAGCGGCACATGCCGTCATCGCACAGCGTACAGTCTGTAAAATAAAAGATACATGAGTATCTTAAAGGAAAGCAAATTTGGGGCCCGGAGGCCCCGGAGCTTAAAATATATATCAATATCATGATAAAAATTTTTTATATACATCAAGTATCTTGAAGGAAAGCAAATTAGGGGCCCGGGGGCCCCGGGTGCTTAAATTATATCAATATCATGATAAAAGATTTTATTACGACTGTATTATGAAAGAGAATAAGTCAGTCCGTAACCGTGATCATATCAAAAGGGGGAAGGGAAGTTCGAGAACTAGGATCGTATATATAAATAAATATATATATGTGACTAATATATAAAGTTAATCCAAGTAATAATACGTAACGTTGGCTCTGGAGAGACAACCAAGAGGGCTCAGGGCTCGTGAACATCCGCCGGAGAAGGCGGAGGGACTAAACAACTCGACCAGATGGTAATGTATAAAAGCTACGTCCGGGGATCCCGTAATGAAAGTCTTTATATATATATATATATCTATATGAGGTCCGTGAGGTGCGGGACACCATAGAGGGGGGAGGGATCTTTAATGGGTCCGTGAAGTGCGGGACCGAGAGGGAGTAGCACGTACAAAACAAAATAAAATAAAATAATATAACATGACAAGGTACCACGGACCGAGCAGAAAACTTCCCGTCGACCGTTTGCCAAACGAGCGACGGAAAGAAAACGACTACGACCAGGTAGAGTAGTACAAAAAGTGTAAAATAAAGTACGTTAATGTATAATGATAATAGCAAGCCTCACGAATCAACGGGAACCGCCCGTGCTAAGAGAGCGAAAGGCCCCGGGGGGGGGGGGGGGGGACATAACGCAACATAGTGACTCTAACTCGACATGGGAGAGAGAGGGGGAAGGTAACTCTGGGGTGGGGGGTACCGGGCGGGAGGGAGGCTAGGAGTGGGGCGATAGCAGGTATACCAACCTGCCAGACCCACGATTGATATGATCACACGGAAAGACTAAAAAACACTATAATAAACATAACACATGGTAAAATAAGATAGGAAGGCATGCTGGATGATAAAAATAATAAAATAATAATAAAAATAACGATACATTAATCGTAAAACAAACGAGTGGACAAACATTGAGACAGGAGAAAACCAAGCCTAACAGCGCGGGGAGTTTGGCAGGGCTACCAACATAACACAGAGTCAGTGAAGTGCCGACAAAATGAAAAACTAATATCTGACTCATGAAAGTCCCTCGAGCTAATGCAAGAAAAAAGAATGACGTTAATAATGAGAAGCATGTCCGTGGCGTGCGAACGTAAAACAAAATTAATGGAAATATAAACGCCCGAAGGCTACCATGCATGCCAACCTAACGAGAATACGCTAACGTATATCGTAATAACTGTTATCGTAATAACAGGACATCAATATAATAAAATAACACGGTGTGTGAACCGTGGATACCCAGAAAGTTCATAACGAGAAACAATCAGTATGGAGGACTCATTGTAAAGCGTTAAGAACGACGAGAGAGAGAGAGAGAGGAGGAGGCCGAGCGCCATGAAAGACCCGACGCGGTGTCGTGAAAAATAAAACTGTCATAATATAAGCAAATAAGGGCAAGGCCCCCTCCAAAATCTCAAAACTCATAGATCTGGTACTTAACTTAGATGGGGTGACGGTAGAGTCCGACATCCTGAGGTAAATCCAGGTAAACCAGCGAAAAACACTCACCGAGAGCAAAATAAGTATCGATAGCGCGTGCTATGAAAAGGAGTGTCGTCACTGGAGTGGGATCGCTAGTAGTAGTAGGATGTTGAACGGCGCCTCGCTGTTGGGGGATATTGACAGGAGATATCTAAATGGTGCGAGACCTCTGGTTGTGATTTATTCACGCCCCAGTATTATACCGACACCTTATTAAGGTGAGAGAGCTGGGTTCAACCTAGCATTCCTATACAATTTTTTCTCTGGTAAATTCATAGCAGTTTTTACCTTAGGAATGATGTAAAAGGAGCATTTCACTGGGCGGCACGGGTCGGAGCCCATAAATATATATATATATATATATATATATATATATATATATATATATATATACACAGTATATATATATATATATGTGTGTGTGTGTGTGTGTGTTCGTGTGTGCGCTTTTGGGACACATCTTCCCCCTCTCTAATAAAATTTTCATTCAAGGCGATTGCCTTAGTGGCATCCATGTGTTTCCTGCAGGAATCTTCATGTTTCCTCAGCTTTAAGTTTTCAGGCGTAAGCCTTTTGGTTGATCCTCATTGGGCTGGTATATCTCCTCCTTTTAATAATTTTTATGTCAAAATTGGTTTTGAAAATATTCTGTCCATGATGATTTTAGTTATCCCTTCCCAACCTTTTAAGAAGTGTGGTATCCACATATGTGTGTCTGGTAAGATTCTTTGGAAATAAACTTACATGCCAGTCGTAATTCTCCTCTTTCCTAACTCCCATTGATATGTCTGAGTTGATAGATTTCATCAATGGCTTTAATTTGTTGATACTTTTAAGAGTTTCATAATAACTGCTACTTGTTGTTGTTACCGTCCTTCAGGTACATTTGAAAGCCAAGGTGGTTGGTCTTCAAAATGGAGGTATATTATGTAGAGAAAATACTTTTTTATTTTATGGATGAGAAACTTGCAGGTAGAAAATGGAATAGATTTTATTATTAAAGTTCTGGAAGTTTCCTCTGAAATTCCAGAATGATATAACATACACTGAATGTCATTGATTTTGTGTGTAAAATCTGGAATATACATATTGCATGTAATCAAGATCATAATTATTTTTTTTCATCAACTTTGGATTCCCTTTTCATCTTTGAACACCATTATTATTTACAGGTTTTTGAAAGAGCTATGAAGTTTTCTTATGAGGCCACACATGTGTGGCAACAATTTGCTTTGGCGTTAATGTGTGGACGGAAGAATGTTCGAGCCATGGTTGTTTTACAAGAGGTGCATCGTTTACTTCCTACTGAGCCACACTACTGTCTTCTGGCAGCAAAAATCTGTTTCCAGCAATTAGGGAAGGTAATTATGATTAAAAATATGAGCATTTTTAATGCAAAACTCATTCCATTGATTAAAGAAATACATTTCTATTTTCATTTAAAGATCATTGATATTCATTTCTTTGTCCTTAACCTATAGCTGAGTTAAGTATTTACACAATTATGACACAATTCTTCAAAAAATGTATCTGTTCTTTTATGAATACAAACTGCTATCCTTTAATAAAACTATGACTTCAAAGAAGCTGGAGCAGCTGTTAGAATTTAAAAAAGAAATAGAGCTACTGGAAGGGGTCAAGGAAACCCCACCCAACTGTTATCAGTTACCTGGATGCTCACTTTTGTCCTTGGCTGCTAGCAGTACACATGTAATCTTACTGCGTCTCAAATTTTGGCTGTTTTAATCTTTTTTTTCTTTTAGGTAAATAAATGTGCAGATATGCTATTTTGTTGGGTAGCCCTGGATAAATTAAATGAAAAGTACAATGATATGCAGATTTTTTTTTCAGGTAGGCCACAAATGTGTGACAGGTATATGTGCAAACCCGCCATTAATCTCATCATCATTGTGCCTCTTGCAAGTTACGGGTATGTTCACGGTCATCCTCTCGCTATATGTGGTTGTATAATAAGAAAGACAACCTGAACCTGAAGAAGTTGTTCTACTTCGGACATCTCTACTGCTACGTAGGTGAGAGAAAGCTATTTTTGCTACCACCAGGACCTATGAGGCTACCCCATGCAGTGTCTTTTTGACTCTGCTTCTCCCATGGAGGTGCCTAAAGGTGTGGCACCTGCTGGTGTTGTTACTACTTTTGAAGAGACTTCTTGGACGTGTCACTATTGGTTTCCAAGACTTTGACTCTGGAGAATGCTGGCAAGAAGAAGCATGTGTGTTCCTCCTCCTCTGTCTCTTCTTTGTTAGATCTTCAGACACTGCTACTTTGAAGATGATGATAGTCAAAGAAGTCCAGGAAAAATGACATACGAAGTTGCGCAAGACTCTGACGGATCTCTCAACGCTTACATGTGCGAGTGAGTGCAGTGCAGAACCAAGTGCGCACACTGTTGGTTTGGATGAAGAGTTATCCCCCTTTTCCGCATTTTCCTTGACATTTGACTGATCATTCTATTATTATTATTACTAGTTAAGCTACAACCCTAGTTGGAAAAGCACGATGCTATAAGCCCAGAGGCTCCAACAGGGAAAATAGCCCAGTGAGGAAAGGAAAATAGAATATTTTAAGAAGAGTAACAACATTAAAATAAATATCTCCTATATACAATATGAAATCTTTAACAAAACAAGAGGAAGAGAAATAAGATAGAATAGTGCGCTCAAGTGTACCCTCGAGCAAGAGAACTCTAACCCAAGACAGTGGAAGACCATGGTACAGAGGCTATGGTACTACCCAAGACTAGAGGACAATGGTTTGATTTTGGAGTCCCCTTCTCTTAGAAGAGCTGCTTACCATAGCTAAAGAGTCCTCTTCTACCCTTAGCAAGAGGAAAGTAGTCACTGATTAATTACAGGGCAGTAACCCCTTGGGTGAAGAAGATTTGTTTGGTAATCTGTGTTGTCAGGTGTATGAGGACTGAGGAGAATATGTAAAGAATAGGCCAGACTATTCAGCGTGTATGTGTGTAGGAAAATGAACCGTAACCAGTGAGAAGGATCCAATGTAGTACCATCTGGCCAGTCAAAATACCCTATAACTCTCTAGTGGTAGTATCTCAACAGGTGGCTGGTGCCCTGGCCAACTTACTACCTATTACGAGAGAAAGAAGTGGTGCGGTACTGAGAACCAACTCAGACAGGGAAAGTGTCTCAGCCTGCGTTACATAGGTTTAAGCTCTCGCTATTGGTGACAGTTCTCATACCGAACCGAATACATACATTGTCTGTTTAGATGAAAGGCACCATCCTGCACCTCTTCCATTGAGGTACACCTCAGTCTCGTCACTCCTGTGAACTAGCTCGGGAATACGATCCTCACTCTCCTTGAGATTGGTCTTACTTTGATCAATCATTGCTAAATTGATCACTACAAAATAGGTCGTTGTATGTTTGTTCTCCATGTGATACTCCCACATGATTGAGCGGGAAGAACGTCACTTGTCGCCTGTACTTTCCCCACTTGGCTAGTCAAGTGCTGGAAAGTTCTCACACTCTCTCTAGACCAGAAATAGAAACAAGTGACAACCCAGGACTGCTCTCACAAGCATTGAGATGCCGCATAGTGTGCATGCAATCAGCAGCAAGGTTCTTTGTCACAATGTGACTGGTATACAAGGCAGTCACATGTGCGCCACCAAATACACTCTGGAGAGGCTCATGTATGCTATACTTTGTCAAGTTTCTAAGGTCCTGAGGGCTAAAGGGTGTGCTGCTTCTGAAAGGGAGGCCTATTGTTAATCAGGCCTCTTTTCAGAATCTTGGGGCATACCTCCAGTTCCATTCTTGAGCCTGTTGTTGAGACTGGTTTTGAGCACACCAACAGCGCCCAACTCTAGTCTAGCGAAGGTGGAAAATCATGAGACAGGGTGTTTGTTGATGCTCTTGCATTCATTGGCGAGTGCAATAACATTGAAGAGGCTACTGTGGTTCCTGGTAAGGTGCGTTTGTCAGTTATTCGTCAGCGCTTTTGGCGCCCATCAAGGATGAAAGATCTCATTAAGCTACTTTGATCAGAATTTGAATGCATTTCCTTGGACTGAATAAATTCGCAGGTCTCCTGGCCTAAGAATTCGCTGGGGACTTGCTGGTTGAGCAAGCTCCTGTTTTCTATACACACTTGACAGAGGAGAGACTACACATCAGAGAGTGTAAGCATAGCTCTCTCCTCTTTGATCACACAGTTCCTGTGTTGCTGGTAGTTTTACTGGAAAAAAGAGTAGACAGAGGATATATTCTTCTCAGCTATTGTGTCTGCTGCTATGGAAACATTTCCATAGCCAGTCTCCTGACAGTTTCCTATATCGATGAGTAGTCCAGTGCAGTCACCTTTGCCACTACTTGAAATGTTGGTGAAGTACAGGAAGTTGGTTCCATCTGGTGTAGAGGCAGTGGTCTGCGTGGCACACCAGTAAGTAAATCAATGGGCCAACTGGGTCCTGAAGAAAAGGGATACTGCTGTTTCCCTATGCTCCAGGGAAGTCAGACAAGAGGTGTGCATCAGAGAGAGGAAGACTTCTTGTTTTAGGTAAATCTGAAGGATACTTATTTTCCAGTACCCATCCACCAGTTCTAAGTAGAGTACCTCTGCTTTATCCTCTAGGGAGTATTATAGTAGTTCAAAGCCTTTTTCTTTTGGCTGTCCATCACTCCCCAAGTGTTCACCCAAATGTTCATTTTGGTCCCAGCTTGGGCCCTCTTGAACGGGATACGTCTTATGAGCTATCTTGATGACTGGATGATCCTTGCCTCCTCCAAGAAGCAGTTGCTTCAGGATTGAGACCGACTACTCTCATTTGTCACAGTGTGTGGATTGTGATAAATTGGGAAAAGTCTGGCATCATGCCCAAGTAGAACTTGAAGCACCAGGGCATGCAAGTAGATACAGTAGTAGCTAAAGTCTTTCCACCAGACAATAACATCAGTAGGCTCAGAGAGATAACACTTTTTCCCATTTGAGAGAGAACTCCTGACTCTGCATTATTAATGTCTTCTGGGACATCGTCCTCATTGGGGAAACTCATTGCACTTGGGCATCTCATCCAGCGGTTTCTTCAGTGGTGTTTCGAGTTTCACTGGTCGGCAGCCCATTATCTTCCCATCATTTTCCAGTAAAGCAAGATATATTGGACAATTTTTTTTGGCAGGTGCATGACAAAAACCTTTTTCTGAGATGCTTCTGTAGTAGGTTGGCCAGGTCACCAGCCACCTATTGAGATATTACAACTATTATTATTATTATTATTATTATTATTATTATTATTATTATTATTATTATTGCTAGGATACAACCTTAGTTGGAAAAGCAGAATGCTATAAGCCTGGGGGCTCCAACAGGGAAAATATCTCAGTGAGGAAAGGAAACAAGGAAAAATGAAATATTTTACGAACAGTAACAACATTGAAATAAATATATCTTAAGTAAACTATGAAAACTTGAACAAAACCAGAGGAAGAGAAGTAGGATGGAATAGTGTGCCCGAGTTTACCCTGAAGCAAGAGATCTCTAACCCAAGACAGTGGAAGACCATGGTACAGAGGTTATGGCACTACCAAGACTAGAGAACAATAGTTTGATTTTGAAGTTTCTTCCTAGAAGAGCTGCTGACCATAGCTAAAGAGTCTCTCCTACCCTTACCAAAAGAAAGTAGCCACTGAACAGTTACAGTGCAGTAGTTAACCCCTTGGGCGAAGAAAAATTGTTTGAGAGAGTTATGGGTACTTTGACTGAACCACACAGTACTACATTGGATCCCTCTCTCTGGTTACAGATAATATTTTCCTTTGACTACACGTACACTGAATAGTGTGGCCTTTTCTTTACACATTCTCCGCTCTCCTCAAATACCCGACAACACTGAGGTTGTCAAACAATTCTTTGCTCAAGGGATTAACTACTGCACTGTAATTGTTCAGTGGTTACTTTACTCTTTACTCTTTAGCTATGATAAGCAGCTCATCTAGGAGAAGGACACTCCAAAATCAAATCATTTTTTTCTACTCTTGGGTAGTCCCATAGCCTCTGTACCATGGTCTTCCACTGTCTTGAGGTGGAGTTCTCATGCTTTTGGGTGCACTTGGGCACATTATTGTTTCTTATTTTTCTTCCCCTTTTTTTAAGTTTATGAAAGATTTATTTTAATGTTATTACTGTTCTTAAAATATTTTATTGTAGTTGTTCATTACTTCTCTTGTAGTTTATTCCTTTCCTTTCCTTCTGGGCTATTTTTTCCTGTTGGTTCCCTTGGGCTTATATCATCCTGCTTCTCCAACTAAGGTTGTAGCTTAGCTATTAATAGAAATAAGGTGGGACTCCCACCTGATAAATCAAGTGCTTCAGGGGTAGACTTTGATAAGGAATTCAGTTGTGTTAATAAGGGACAACACCATAGTCATAGCATACATTAACAAGCAAAGAGGGACTGCCTCATTGCATTTACAGTGGTACCTCTGCATACGAATTTAATTAGTTCCACAACCGACTTCGGATGTAGAAAATGTTCGGATGTAGAAATGAATTTTCCCATAAGAATACATGGTAATTCATTTAATTCGTTCCTCAGCCTAAAAACCCATAATAAATCCTTAATAAATGGCTACACATAATTACACATAACAATAACATAACTGCATAATATGAAAGAAGCATGTAAAAAAGATAATTATAAAGAAATAATAAATAAAAAATGTGTTTTATTGCCACTTTACCTTAGAGACAGCCCAACGCAGGAGTAGGATTTGCTACGCCAGGAGGAGACGGACGATCGGCGAGAAGGTAGACATGGTGTTAACATGTTCTTTAAATAAATACTCTCTCTCTCTCTCTCTCTCTCTCTCTCTCTCTCTCTCTCTCTCTCTCTCTCTCTCTCTCTCTCTCTCTCTCTCGTTCTTCTTCATTGTTAGTGTTAGAGATGTCTATTAATTTTTTCTGAGAGAGAGAGAGAGAGAGAGAGAGAGAGAGAGAGAGAGTGAGAGAGAGAGAGAGAGAAAGAGATTAAACAAAAATGAGAGATTAAACAAAAATGTGTTGTGTACATGTGATTTTTAACAGCGTTAACGAGTTGAAAGACAGTTAAATGTAACTAAAACAACAATATCAGCGAATCTGAATTCCTTTAATAACTAAAACAAATATTGATACAAACACACTCGTGTGCGTATGCGCAAACACACACTCACGCATGAGGAGACACGATCGGCGAGGAGGTAGAGATGGTGACTGCGATAACGTACCGTAACTTACACTACGGAAATTTTAATCTAACTTAGCTTATTTATTTTTTTTTTATTTATATACAGTATATCATATTTTTTAAATTTCTTTTCTTTTTATTTTTTATTTTCATCACTTTCAGTGACGAGTTACGGTATGTTATCGCAGTCACCATCTCTACCTCCTCCCCGACCGTCTCTCTTACTGCGTTGCAATTCTTGCACCTGTGTGTGTTTGTGCATACGCACACGAGTGTGTTTGTATCAATATTTGTTTTAGTTAATAAATGAATTCAGATTAGCTGTTATTACTTTCTTAGTTACATTTAATTGCTTTTCAACTCGTTGACGCTGTTAAAAATCATATGTACTCTAAACACATTTTTGTTTAATCTCTCTCTCTCTCTTTCGCAAAACAAAATAATAGACGTATCTAACACTATAACAGCGAAGAACAGAGAGAGAGAGAGAGAGAGAGAGAGAGAGAGAGAGAGAGATTTTATTTAAAGAACATGTTAATGCTATGTTTAGAGAGAAACAGAAAAAGAGAGAAGTCTTATTTAAAAGAGCTTGTTAATGCTATCTTGGTTTTCTTTGCTTCACTTTTTTCTTTCTTTCTGTTCATCACGCTGGCCCTTCTCACAAATGATCGTTGCCAGCAATCTCTTTGTCCTTTATCCTTATCAACAAAAGGTGTTCTATCTCTTCCAGGGTATTGCTAGGATGTCTTGTAATAATGGTGATCCCCTTCGATGGTTATTTGCTTTAATGGCTGCCTTCTGCTTGATGATCCTCGAGATCATAGGCCTATTCCGGCCATATTGTTTAGCCATACAGTATCACTCACATGCACACTGCTCTCATGTTTTTCTATAATTTCTTGCTTCAATTCTAATGAAAGAATTGCCTTCGTCCTGTACTGAAATCAAAAAGGAAATGTGAGAAAAGAAAGAAAATAAGCACTGTTAATAACAGACCAAACAGAGGACAACCACACGATACACACAAGAACAGAGAACTGAGCACTCGACGCTCAATGGCGTAATGTTTACTTCGTATGTTGGAGCAACACTTCGGATGTCGAGGCAGAAATTTGGTCGAATTTTACTTCGTATGTTGGGACATTCGTATGTAGAGGTACCACTGTATAGTGAGTTGATAATGCTTTGGAGCTGTCAGCAAGGTTCAGTCCTGGCAAGAGGAATGTTCTAGCAGACACGCTCAGTCATCAGGTGCAGGTTATAGGTCCAGAGAGGCCCGATCCTCTCAGTATGGAAGGGAATTTTACTCGGGATCACCTGCAATTGACTTATTTACCCCATGGTTAAGCTTGCTTCCCTGTTCAGAACCATGGACCTTTTCAACCTGATTTACCATATCAACTGAGTGTTGATCATGCTAGGTCTTATGATGACCCTGGTGGCTCTCAAATGATCATAAGATGGGTGGAATCACAACTGTTAGCATGTTTAGTCAAGCTCCCAAGAGAACTACCTCATGTATACACTTTTCTGTCAGTCGCACTTTCAGAGGTACCCCTTCCAATCCATGTCGTTTGTATTTCGTGGTTAGAGACTACAGCATATTCTCCATGTGAAAGGCCTTTTGCAAAGGTCAACTTAGGAGAGGCTTGGGGACCTATGAAGGGCTTTTGCTGCTCTCTTCCAAGGAATTAGATCATTTTATGCAATTAGTGTTGTAGACAGGGTATTTCTCCAATAGCTGCTATAGCACAGATCATGGACTTCATTGTCCTTGTCTACGACAAGAGAAGAGCTTCTCAGTCATGGCGGAGAAAGGCCAACTGTCAGTTTTGAGCAAAGTCCTTTAACTGAGGAACATAGATCTTTGCTCCTCATGGGAGTTGTCTATACTTGTAAGGAACGTAAAGCAGTTGTGTCCACCCCTGGACCTCAGGCCCTGGAGTGGGATGTCACCCATGTTCTCAAATCTCTTGTACGGGCCCCATACGAGCCCTTGAGATGACCGTCAAATAAAGATGACACACTAAATGGACTGTCTGCTATCCATAGCTTTAGCAAAGTGATTTGGTGTCCATTTGACATCTTGTATGTCACAGTAATTCTGAACAATAGGTCTCCTTAACTTGCTGGGCATTTGTGGCCAAGACTCAGCTTTCCACAATACTTGGTTGAGTCCTCCTCCATCTCTTTTCAGAAGGTGTCCGAAGGGCATTAGCATGAATGACATCTGTGCTACGAGGGCTTCATGTTGCTATCTTAAGAAAAGACTGTGGTTCAAGTCTGGGCTCCAAATACAGTGGTACCTCTACATATGAATTTAATCCGTTCCAGAACCAACTTCGGATGTAGAAAATGTTCGGATGTAGAAACGAATTTTCCGATAAGAATAAATTGAAATAGGATTGATCTGTGGTTGAGCCCAAAAACCTATGATAACTTCTTAATAAACTACTACACATAATTTTCCCATGAGAATAATGAACACTAAATTAGATAATAGACATGTAAATAAGAAGAATAGACATGTAAATAAGAATAATTAGCAAAATATGATAAATAAGAAACGGGTTTTTAGCGTCACTTTACCTTAGAAACTCCAGCGCAGGTGTTGTTAGTCTTGATACGCAGAGAGGAGACGGACGGGCGGCGAGGAGGTAGAGAGGTTAACTACGATAAACGTACACTACCGTAACTTATTCTAACTTACACTAAGTGAACTTTAACATAACTTAGCTTATTTTTTTTTTTATTTTTATATTTTATATTTTTTTTTTACATTTCCTTTTTTTCTTTTTAATGATTACGTAATTTTAATCACTTTCACACTCTACATTTAAAATTGACTGAATTTCTTTTGCTTCACTTTTCCGTTTTCTTTGTTTCACTTTCTTCCGCTTCACTCTTTGCCGTTTTCTTCGAATCACTTACATCCTCTTCATCGCGAGTTTGCTTCGCAGTTTTTTTAAAGAAAGTATCGATAGATAATTGCTTGGTACGGCTTTTCAGAATGTTTCGAAAGTGAGTTAGGCAAACATCATCGAATTGAGAAACTACACGACAAACCTGCAATTTCTTTGGATGGTATTTGTCGATGAAGTCAACCACGTCTTGATATTTTCCTATCACCTCTTTTATTTGCGCCGAACCTAACACATGTTCTACCTCCTCGCTCCCTTCCTCGTCATCACTCATGTGCTCCGACATAGCATGGAGTTCCTTGAGCTCATCCGTGGTAAGTTCGTCGTGATGTTCGGCGACGAGTTCCGTAACGTCATCTGCGTTGACCTCCAGACCCATGGACTTGCCAAGGGAGACGATTTCCTCTACGGCTTCCGCTGCACCGACCACGAGATCAGGTTCGGGGTCAAAACCTTCAAGAGTCAACCGATCCTTCATTGGCTTATGCCCAGGCAATTTCTTCTCTTCGGCAGTGATGTAGGTTCGACTCGGCATCTTCTTCCAAAACAGCCCGGTTTCATCACAATTAAACACCTGCTGCTCTACGTAGCCTTCTTCCTGCACGATCTTTTCGAAGTTCTTGACAAAGTCAGCTGCAGCCTTTGTGTCCGCACTAGCAGCCTCTCCGTGGCGAACAACTGAATGAATCCCGGACCGTTTCTTAAATTTTTCGAACCAGCCACGAGATGCCTTGAAATCATCTGAGGAAGGCTCGGTTGAACTCTCCCCAGCATCACCCCCAGAGCTCTCCTCCTTCAAGTCCATAAAGATGGCGTGCGCCTTCTCGCAGATAACGGTCTCGGTGATGGTGTCGCCAACGATCTCTCTATCCTTAATCCACACTAGTAGAAGTCGTTCCATCTCTTCTATGATAGGTGTACGGCGTTTGGAAATTATGGTGATCCCCTTAGAAGGTTTCACTGCTTTAATAGCTTCCTTCTGTTTAAGGATTGTCGAGATCGTCGACATATTACGGCCATACTGTTTAGCAAGTTCACTCACGCGGACGCCACGCTCATTTTTTTCAATAATTTCCTGCTTAATTTCTAAAGAAAGCATTTCCTTCTTCCTTTTCTCACCACTACCACTACCACTGGCAAAACTAAGCCTTTTAGGACCCATGATTTACGTAAATTACCGTTAAAGGATGCACGTAAAAAATCACGATTAAAACAGAGTTAATAGCAGAACGCACAGAGCACAACCGCAAGAAGCCGACGAGAACAGAGGACTGACCCAAGACCCGCTAATTGAGCGTCCCTCCGAGGTCGATGTGCTGCCTTCTATCGGCGGAAATAAAAAACACTTCAGGCGCTATGAGCACCGACTACGCGTACGAGTATTGTTTACTTCGGGTGTCGAAAAAAACATTCGGGTGTAGAGTCGGAATGTGTTCGAATTGTACTTCGCGTGTCGAAAAATTCGGATACAACCGTACGACGAAAATTGCTTACTTCGTGTGTCGAAATAAAATTCGGGTGTAGAGTCAAAAATTTGCTCGAATTTTACTTCGGATGTTGGATAATTCGAATGTAGATACGTTCGGATGTAGAGGTTCCACTGTATTTTTCTTGGCACCAGCAAGATAAAGAGAGAGGTACTCAATAACATCATTCATTTCTAGCTTTGTGGTCCAACTGGGCAAGGACTCATGGAGTTAATGATATTGGATTCTCCGTAGAACTCGTCAGTGGCTCGGGTATTAAGATGGGCGTCTGCAAATGCAGATTTCATTTACTTCCCACTACCTGCAGGGGTATACCCACAAGTCCTTGAGTATCTTTACCCTTGTTCCTGTTGTGGCTGCTCGGCTCTCTCACTAAACAAGATGCATCTCATTTAACATAGCAGTTTCAGCATAAACCAAAAATGGAAGATAGAATAACTGGCCTGCTACATTTCTTTCTATCCACTTTGGAGCGGGTGCAGAAGTCATGGCTGCTATGAACTGGACGTGACGGCAGATGCAGGCGAGCTTCCTAACCAGGTAACCTCTCTTTTCAGACCAGATTTGTTAAGAAGCATATACCGCAAGCTCCAAGATGAATGGGAGGATAGATATAATGTATGTATTCAAACCCAGTTCTTAGATGTATATACAATCAGACAACATATCTTATGGTACAAGGATATAGGTTCTTCCATGACCATTAACCATTTACACTTTGCATGACCCAAAGATAATATCTGTGTCATCTCCATGCTTAAACTGTTTGGAGTTTAGCAGGACTCATCACCGTTTCTCCTATACAGAAGCAAGTGCTTTGACATATCTCGGTATAATTAAACCAGCGAGGAGTTTGGGTTTATAAAGACTTCCTCTCCTCCCAAGGATGAGTCCCCTATTAAAGAATGATGGTTTTTTTGTATTCTTATAGGAACAGACCAAATTTTTAAAATAATTTTTATTTTCCCTAATTATACTAACCCGAGTCCTTTAAGTTACATTTCCCGCTTCAACTATCCTACAAGTCCAGGTCCAAGGTCAAAAGCGAGTATTCAGCTGCCACCTGCCATTAGTTGTAAATAACTTGTTAGATTTTTAATGGCCATTTCAGCTTCACGAAAGTCATGTAACTATTAAAGAACGAAGGTTTGTTTAGTCTCATTCTGGAATTTTGAGTGTTCAATATTTTTTTTTTGATAGATAGAGGAAGGCTTAGAGTGGGTCAGTAAGGCCCTAAAATCATCAGAAGAAAGAGCGAGCATGCTTACAGCTAGATGCCATCTCTTCCATGGCCTGGGAATCACTCTCGAGGCTCATCATACACAGCGACATGCTGACTCCCATGCTTTGAGGGCCAAAGCTTTGGAATCTTTTTTAAGGTTGGTATAATTTGGATTTTAATCTTTATTTCAAATGGAAATAGTACATATTCCTTTACATTTTGATAAAGAATTAGTATCCCATAGGTTGTAATCTCCATGTACAGGTACAGTACATCACTGGTCTTGCAAATTTCCTTTTCAAAGTTTTGCAGTTTCTTTTTTATTTTGCCTGACTATTATTGATCACTTCTTACTTTCTAGTCAAACACTTCATTACACCTCATGACTTGCTAGTTATACAGATAATTTTTGTCCAAAGAATAGAGGACTTTTAGAAAATTGAACAATTTTTAGTGTACAGTAAATTTAATTATTGAATGAAGTCCTTTAAACATGGAATATCAAAACTTTCATTTAATGTATGTGCATTTTTTGCTGATATCTGATTATATTCATGTTAAGGTGCATAATTATATTGGTGTCTCATATTTAGTTCACTTGGTGTTGATTAAAATGACACATAATTAAAGTATTACTGTATGTTTAGGATTTTTATTTCTTTGAACCTTAATCAAGATTTTTGTGACAGTATTTCTAGGAAGAGGGATATTTGACACAAAAATAGAATTATTTACCCCAATCAGGACAATAGCCATTTAATCATTTTGGTTATATGAGTTGGTGTAAGAATATGGTGATAAAGGTGAGCGTGAACTGGTTTCATATTACTCAGACCACCACAATTCATATCTTCTAAGTGAAGAATTTTGTAGTCTGCTTTTATTGATGTATTTTCATCCTTTTGTTAGATTATTCGGTTGGTATTACTTGAATTATACAGATATGTCTGAAGACTGTTAAAGTGACTTTTTATGTGAGAATTGATGACACAGTGTCTTCTAGTCTCTAGAACAATCCACATTCAATTGTTTTCTTTCCCAAAAGCATGAATCTGCCATTTAGTATCATTTACCAATAATGATTGCTTCAATTTGGTTATAGTGAATGATACTGAAGGGCAAGTATGATTTTTGAAGTGTGTAATGTAATATTATTATTTAAGAGTGAAGTAGAGTTTTTTATGCTGTTTTTATTCTTTTTTTTTGCCTGTCCATTGGCACAGCTTGTATAACCATTTTTTTTTTATTCCAGTTTTAATGGGTTATATGAAGTGAAAGCTAACCAAATATTTTTTTTCTGCTCAATGGGCAACGACTATTGGTCAGTCAAGCTCACAAAATTTTTTTCTTCACACTGAGTTGAGTCTAAGGATCAATTATCTTTCCTTCATTTGAGTGATAAGGGTATGGTGCTGTCATATTTAGTTCTCCTATTTTTCATTTTTATTCTATTGTTCCTGCAAAATTAATACAGGGAAGGAAAGCAGTTATGTAACTTTTCAAGCTATAAAGGAATTGATGCTGGTAGTTAGAGCATTGCTCTATTAGATAATTGTCCTTGGTATTCTTAAATAATAATGATAATAACTAAATCAATTTTAGTCTTTTATAGTTCGATATAATATATTTTTCTTGCTATGTAGAGGATTACAGGTACACCATTAATAATCCAGTACATGATTTATTCTGGGAATAATTTTGGGAACCAACTAAAATTAGGTAATTACAAACAAAAAAAGTTTTGGCATCTGACATCATTAAGGTTATAAACTGCTGGATTATAAATATTACATATGCATGTGGGTGTTGTTTTACTGTACTTCCCTTATGTGAATTAAAAGCCTGCCATCCCTTGAATCATACATCACTCATCAATTGCAAATAAAAACTAGTCTAAATATATTTACTTCTTTTGAGTTTGTACATGGCTTAAATTTTTTTTTTTGTGTTTGTATGATTTCATTGAATAATGACTGATGCAATATTGCATTGCCTAATATCAAGATAAAAATGTGTTATGACAAGACATGTAATACACTAGTAATTATTCAAACAAAGTATGGTTAATTAAAAAGAAAACTTTACCAATGACTAAGACAATTAGAGATATAATATAAATTATATATAGATTACGCTTAGTAAGGAAACTTTGGAACTCGTAATAAGCGTGATTCACCTTAGTATCCCCCAACAGCGTGCATAGTAGTCTAAAAGATTCCTTGGCCCTCTCGGGGAGGCACTGAATACATTTTCAGTAGCTGTGCCTTAATACTTTTGTATAGGACGGGCCTTGGTTGCTTCCTGTGACAAGGATTTACAAGTGTCCAGACGTCATCGGGCAGGAATTCTAGGAGTACTATATCATTCATACATTGCGGCCGTTTAATTTGCCGGTTATAGAAAATGGATTGGGCCCTGTTGAAGCACATCTCCCTGCTGTTGGAAGTGAACTTGTTAACTTTCACGTTGGTTACAGCGGCTGCTGCTGATTCAGTTTTTGTGTCGCTCATGTATAAGAACCCAACATATGAGGGGAATGAAGTAGACCTTGGTAGAGAATAATTTGAAGTCTATAGGTATATGTGTATATACATTATATATATACTGTGTATATATATATATATATATATATATATATATATATATGTATGTATATGTATATATATATATATATATGTATCTCTCTCTCTCTCTCTCTCTCTCTCTCTCTCTCTCTCTCTCTCTCTCTCTCTCTCTCTCTCTCTCTCTCTCTCTCTCAATATATATATATATATATATATATATATATATATATATATATATATATATATATATATATATATATATATACTGTGTATATATATATATATATATATATATATATATATATATATATATTGACACAGAGGGCCTTGATTAGATTTTGCCAGTCATCTCTATCTTGAGCTTTTAAATTAATACTTCTCCACTCATAATACCACAACTCATGCCCACACAGTAACACCAATCTCACTAAACTGATATATAGCATTATTTTTATTCGTAATTTCAAGCAATTTAATTTCCAAATTTTACTTAACCTAGCCAATGTCTGATTTGCTTTTTTCAATCTTTCATTAAACTCAAATTCTAAAGACCCTATATATTCAATTAATCCTTTCTCCTTCCAATGATATTTCATCTCCCATTGCATATTCCATTG
This sequence comes from Palaemon carinicauda, assembly GCF_036898095.1. Taxonomy (NCBI): domain Eukaryota; kingdom Metazoa; phylum Arthropoda; class Malacostraca; order Decapoda; family Palaemonidae; genus Palaemon; species Palaemon carinicauda. Next base: position 90,376,253 of record NC_090725.1, on the reverse strand, counting down.
TCATTATCTCTGTCTTTCTTCTATTTATCTTGAGCTCAACCTCATGTGATGTTTCATGCAGTCTGGTAAGCAGGTTTTGCAAGTCCTGTGGTGTTCTAATAAGGACAGCATCATCAGCATACTCTAGGTCAGCTAATATCTTGTTACCAATCTAGTTTTTCACCATCCCCAACTGTTCTATGCATTGCAAAATCCATAAGGAGGATAAATAACATAGGTGAAAATACATTCCCTTGGAGTACTGTACTGTTCACTGGAAATTCATATGATAGGACTCCACTAACATTACCATTGCAATTGCTATGCTCATGAACAGACGTAATTTTAGAGGAACTCCATAGTAACGTAGGACTCTCCAAAAAATTTCCCGGATCTCACTATCAAAGGCTTTTCGTTACTTCACTAATGCCATGAAAAGTGAAAAATCTATATTCTACGCATTGCTGTACCACATGTCTTAAAATGAAAATTTGGTCAGTACAACTTCTACCTTTTCTAAATCTTGCTTGTTCATCTCTCAGCTATTCATTAATCCTTCTCTCAAGTTTCTTTAGAATGAGCATACTATATATCTTCATGACAACTGATGTAAGTGTGATGCGTTTGCAATTATTGCAACCAATCAGATCACCTTTTTTGGTCATTTACAGCAATACTCATAGCTCCCATTCATCAAGTTTTGCCTCTTCACACCAAATTTTCAATATTAAACTTAGCCGGTGATTATATAAGCTGCAGCTCTGCTGCCCGACAGAAAAAACTCTACGTTCAAAATACGCCAGCGATCGCTATGCAGGTAGGGGGTGTACATCAACAGCGCCATCTGTCGAGCAGGTACTCAGTACTCAATGTAAACACAGAACCAATTTTCTCTCTGTCGTGCCACCGGCAAGACCTACTAAATTCGCTATTGCTTACTGGATTGGTTTTCACATATTTTGGTGAAGTACACATTTCTAGTTTTGAGCTTTCGCTATGCAGGTGTTTTATCTTCATCTCAAAACTTGAACTCGTTTTGGATAGATTTAATTATGGTGACAAGGAGAGTATGGACTCTTTCACTTTTAATGGCCGACCCTTCCCTTAGACGGAAGTGTGTTTAGATTTTTAGTAATTTTGCTTAACACGTTATAGATCTATATATTTTATATCTCTCCGCCTTTATTAGGCCTCTTCGATTAACTTTCCATTTATTATAAACATATAAAAATAAATTTTTATGTTTTGTTTATATGCGACCTTTCCTGATAGTAGGCGGTCCTTACTTGGAACCGAAGTTAATCAACGTTGAGCCCGTTATATCGTATTTAGCCGTTAAAGAATTTAAAACTTTTTAAAATTTAATGTTTTATGAAAGAATTTCTTTGATAGTCTTCGTACTGTTTTCAAAGATGAACTAACGTTTAGTTTTTTAGACTACGCAGTTGTTGACGTTCAGGACGTTCAACATGCGCTCTATCGTTACGATAGAGAGAGAGTGTATCACGGTTTCACTTTGCAGTAAGAGTAAATCGATTCTGACGTTTTGTTCATTCTTTCTTAGCTTAAATGTTTTTAAATCTAAATTAAAGGAACTTTTTATTTAGAAAACCTTTCAGTTTTTTCCTTTAGTCAAATAACATGTTTTTTTGACGATATATAATTGGGCTCTTCTCTTAGGTGCGAAATCAAGAGAGAAAGAGAGAGAGAGATAGAGACGGAGGGAGAGAGAGGAGAGAAAACGTTCCGTTCAAGCGGGTAACGTTTTTCTCGAGTTGCTCTCGTCCCTAGTCGCTGTACGGGGAGGAAGGATAAAACGTTTTTAGTTTTTTATTCTCGTCCCCAGGCTATGTGCGGTGAGAGATTGAAAACGTAGTTATATGAACTAGTGTTTAGTCTCTTTCCCAGCCACTGATTTTTTTATCTTAAAATATGTTTTCTGTTTTTTGCTGGTATTAATGAGCTTGCATTATACGACTGATTTCGCAATTACTACCTTTTAATGAAGGGTAGAATTGCGTGTTTCAGGTAGAAATCAGTAAAAGTTTCGATTTCAGTGAAATAAGTGCAAAACAGAAAATCGATAAAGTGATATGCGCAAAGTGTTACAGTGTTGCGTCCGAGGGTTCGTCTGTTCGTGCCTGTCGTTCACCTAGTCCGGGACCTCTTGCAAGCTCCCAAGCCCAGGGGAGAAGTAATGTCGAACGACTTATGGGTTCGAGAGGCCTTGATCAACGAACAGACGTTTTCCCTCTGTGGTTTCGGGCGTATCTACCCAAGATCGCCCCACCCACTCTAAGACGAGAGAGCCCATTTATTCCTCGTCTGCGGAAGAGGTTTCTCGTAAGAAACCATGGACCAAGGTCTCGCGGCTTATTAAGCGCAAGTCGGTCCTTTCCGCGCAAGTCCAACGGCCCAGTTGTAGCCACTGGGTCAGTTCGGACTCGCTGCAGTCTTCCGACGACTGCTCACCTCCTAAGAGAGGCAAAGCGGTACCGCATCAGGTAGTCACACCGTCTGTTGCCGCACCTGCTCCTGTAGACCCTATTGGTCTTTGCTGCAGACCATGCAGTCTCAGTTAACGTCATTGATGCAGGACTTTCGTGCGGAGAAGGTTGACGCTGCACCAACCTCTAGCCTACAACCAACCACGGTTGTGCGTCCTGTGGACGCTGAGGCGACCTTCTCCCGCACTCCAAGAGAGTCCCGCCACCCATGCGTTCCAGTGTACCCTGCCAGCCGCATATTGACGTTCAGCGACGCACGGAATCTTCCGTTGACGTTCGCAAGGTACAACAACAGTCTAAGTTGTTTTGTTTTGACGCGGTGCGTCAACTTCCGCATTCTAGAGTTGTTTTGACTGCTCAGTCTAGACAGTCAAAGCAGTCTCGAGTGGACACTGTACGTCCTCACACACCTGTTGTGGTTGACAGTTCAGTTGTTGACAGTTCACAGACTGTCAAGCAGTTACATGACGTTGCCTTCTGGTCTGCTACTTATGCACCAGTGAGAGACTCACTGAGGTAACCTAGCTTTTATCGGACAAGGTTCCTGTGGATGAGGAAGTTGCTGTTCTCCCTCCTACTGATATTCCCTTGAGGACTCTGTCAGATGGAGAGGAGCCTTAAGCTGCTTAGCCTCCTATGGACTTTAATTAAATCATGATGATTTTTTTAAGGATCTTCGTCCGGATCTTGTAACTGCTGCTCCTTGTTCGCCTAAACGTCAGAACTTACACTAGGCCTAGCTACTTCGAAGCCGTTGTTTTTAAGCTAGTGCTCTCTCGCTCTCCTAGAGAGCGTTACGTTGGCTAGGCGACTGGTTTTTGCACCAGGAGGAGTTTTTTAGGGATACAGCCTTTGATTTCCCTTCTTTTAAACTGGCTTATAGAGCGAGAGTCTGATATGACACGAGAGAAGTTCTCGGCTTGGGAGTTCATGCCTCTGCCCAGATAGACTTCTCAATTCTGGTAGACTCGCCCTGGCGCCTAGCCAGGAGACGCTCCAAGTTGTTTACAGGTCAACTTCTCAGCTTTTGTCAAGCCTTTGAAGTTTTGCTGTACTATTATGTCACACATAACAAGGCTTTCAGGGATGGTAAACGGTTCCGCCTCAGTCGCTAACCCCGTCTGTTGCCACACCTGCTCCCGTAGACCCTAAATGGGCTTTGCTGCAAGCCATGCAGTCCAAGCTTGCGTCCTTGATAGAGGACTTAAATGCGGAGAAGAACCTTCTGGCCAACAACCTTCCAACCGGTCGGTTGTGCGCCCTGTTGACGCTGAGGTAACCTACTCGCGTCTGCCAGTTGAGGTGGTTCCTCCTTCTGGCCAACAACCTTCCAACCGGTCGGTTGTGCGCCCTGTTGACGCTGAGGTAACCTACTCGCGTCTGCCAGTTGAGGTGGTTCCTCCTTCTGGCCAACAACCTTCCAACCGGTCGGTTGTGCGCCCTGTTGACGCTGAGGTAACCTACTCGCGTCTGCCAGTTGAGGTGGTTCCTCCACCGATGCGACCCAGTGTGGGTTGCCAGTCGCACGTTGACGTTAAGCGACGCTCGGAGGTGGTTGTTGACGTTCAGGACGTTCAACAACCAGCAGAGGTGACTTGTTGTGACGCAGTGCGTCAACCTCAGCAACCCGGTAGGGTGTTGACTGCACAACCCAGACGGTCTAGACAGTTTCGGGTTGACGCTGTACTTCCTCGCGCACCCATGGTTGTTGACAGTTCACAGACTGCAGCAGTTCCATGATATTGCGTCACGCATCCACCAGTGCGACCGGATTCAGCGAGTCAGACGTTGCCCACTCCGTTGCCGTTTCCTCATCAGTTTCGGATGAGGAACCCTCTGATGAGGACGTTGCTGAACAAGACGATCAGCCCCCAGCCCTGCTATCCATCCAGAAGATGCTGAAGAAGGAACGCTGCTCAGTCAGGCTGTGGATGAGTCTGGTAGGGACACTGTCATCCGTGGATCAATTTGTGTCACTAGGAAGACTACACCTCCGTCCTCTTCTATACCATCTAGCTTTTCACTGGAAAAAGGACAAGACGCTAGAAGCGGTCTCGATCCCGGTTTCCGGAAAGATAAAGTCTTGTCTGATTGGTAACGTCTCTGCCTGGTGTTTGCCAGTCGGGGGTTCGAGTCCCGCTCACACTCGCAAGTGCCATTAGTGTCTGCAACCTTACCATCCTTGTGAGCTAAGGTTGGGGGGTTTGGGGGAGCCTATAGGTCTATCTGCCTAGTCATCAGCAGCCACTGCCTGGCCCTCCCTGGTCCTAGCTTGGGTGGAGAGGAGGCTTGGGCGCTGATCATATAATATATGGTCAGTCTCTAGGGCATTGTCCTGCTTGCTAGGGCAATGTCACTGTCCCTTGCCTCTGCCATTCATGAGCGACCTTTAAACCTTTAAACCTTTAAAGGACTATATCAACCTTAGAGAGGGTCTTCCCCTAACTGTTCAGACTCCCAACCACGTTCTCTTCTCGGACGCATCGGACGTAGGCTGGGGTGCGACATTAGACGGTCGGGAATGCTCGGGATTATGGAACTCGAGTCAAAGGACAATGCATTTCAACTACAAGGAGCTTCTGGCAGTACGTCTGACCTGGAAAAGCTTCAGGTCTCTCCTTCAAGGCAAAGTGGTGGAGGTGAACTCAGACAACACCACGGCTTTGGCGTACATCTCCAAGCAAGGAGGGACCTACTCTCTGACGTTGTACGAGATCGCAAGGGACCTCCTCACCTGGTCAAAAGGTCTAGACATATCACTAGTAACGAGGTTCATCCAAGGCAACTTGAATGTCATGGCAGATTGTCTCAGTCGGAAGGGACAAATAATTCCAACAGAATGGACCCTCCACAAGGATGTATGCAAGAGACTTTGGGCCACCTGGGGCCAGCCAACCATAGATCTCCTCGCAACCTCGATGACCAAGAGGCTCCCAATATTTTGCTCACCAATCCCGGACCCAGCAGCAGTTCATATAGATGCCTTTCTACTAGATTGGTCACATCTAGATCTATATGCATTCCCTCCGTTCAAGATTGTCAACAAGGTACTGCAGAAGTTCGCCTCTCACGAAGGGACAAGGTTGATGCTAGTTGCTTCCCTCTGGCCCGCGAGAGAATGGTTCACCGAGGTACTTCGATGGCTAGTAGACGTTCCCAGAACACTTCCCCTAAGGGTGGACCTTCTACGTCAGCCACGCGTAAAGAAGGTACACCAAGGCCTCCACGCTCTTCGTCTGACTGCCTTCAGACTATCGAAAGACTCTCGAGAGCTAGAGACTTTTCGAAGGAGGCAGCCAGAGCGATTGCTAGAGCAAGGAGAACATCCACCCTTAGAGTCTACCAATCGAAGTGGGAAATCTTCCGAAACTGGTGCAAGTCAGTATCCGTATCCTCGACCAGTACCCCTGTAACTCAAATAGCTGACTTCCTCTTATATCTGAGGAAAGAACGATCTCTTTCAGCTCCCACTATCAAGGGTTACAGAAGCATGTTGGCATCAGTCTTCCGTCACAGAGGCTTAGATCTTTCCAACATAAAGATCTACAGGACCTCCTTAAGTCTTTTGAGACCACGAAGGAGCGTCGTTTGGTTACACCTGGTTGGAATTTAGACGTGGTACTAAGATTCCTTATGTCAGACAGGTTCGAAACGCTACAATCAGCCTCCCTGAAAGATCTCACCTTATAGACTCTTTTCCTGGTATGCTTAGCCACAGCTAAAAGAGTCAGTGAGATTCATGCCTTCAGCAAGAATATCGGATTCTCATCCGAAACGGCTACATGTTCTACAACTTGGTTTTCTAGCCAAAAACGAGCTGCCTTCTCGGCCTTGGCCAATATCGTTCGATATTCCAAACTTATCGTATGGTTGGAAATGAACTAGAAAGAGTCTTATGTCCTGTAAGAGCTCTTAAGTTCTATTTAAAACGAACTAAACCTTTACGAGGCCCGTCTGAAGCTTTATGGTGTTCAGTTAAGAAACCATCTTTGCCTATGTCAAAGAATGCTTTATCCTATTTTATCAGACTGTTAATACGAGAAGCTCATTCCCATCTGAATGAGGAAGACCAAGCTTTGCTGAAGGTAAGGACTCACGAAGTAGAGCTGTCGCAACTTCCGTGGCCTTTAAACAAAATAGATCTCTGCAAAGTATAATCGACGCAACCTATTGGAAAAGCAAGTCAGTGTTCGCGTCTTTTTATCTTAAGAATGTCCAGTCTCTTTACGAGAACTGCTACACTCTGGGACCATTCGTAGCAACGAGTGCAGTAGTGGGTGAGGGCTCAACCACTACAATTCCTTAATTCCATAACCTTTTTAATCTTTCTCTTGAAATGTTTTATTATTGTTTTTGGGTTGTCCGGAAGGCTAAGAAGCCTTTCGCATCCTACTTGATTTGGCGGGTGGTCAAAGTCATTTCTTGAGAAGCGCCTAGATTAGAGGTTTTGATGAGGTCCTGTTGTATGGGTTGCAACCCTTGATACTTCAGATCCTAGGGGTCGCTCAGCATCCTAAGAGGATCGCGAGGCTCCGTAAGGAAAACGTACTTAAAAAGGCAGAGTAATTGTTCAAGTCGACTTCCTTACCAGGTACTTATTTATTTTATGTTTGTTATTTTGAATAACTGCTAAAATGAAATACAAAATACTTAGCTCATAATAATGTAAACAAGTAATGCTGGTCTCTACCCACCCCCCTGGGTGTGAATCAGCTTATATAATCACCGGCTAAGTTTAATATTGAAAAATGTTATTTTTATTAATAAAATAAATTTTTGAATATACTTACCCGGTGATTATATATTAAAGGACCCTCCCTTCCTCCCCAATAGAGACCCAGTGGACCGAGGAGAAAATTGGTCCTGTGTTTACATTGAGTACCGAGTACCTGCTCGACAGATGGCGCTGTTGATGTACACCCCCTACCTGCATAGCGATCGCTGGCGTATTTTGAACGTAGAGTTTTTTCTGTCGGGCAGCAGAGCTGCAGCTTATATAATCACCGGGTAAGTATATTCATAAATTTATTTTATTAATAAAAATAACATTTCTACAAAATAATCTTTGATATATATATATATATATATATATATATATATATTTATATACACACACATATATATATATATATATATACGTATATATATATTATATATTTATATATATGTTTATATATGAATATATAAGGGATTTTGACAAAGGAAAAATCTATTTCTGGGCGAGAGACCTGTGCTGCCTCGTGAAATGCTCCTTTAGCATCATTTCTAAGGTATATAACTGCTATGTATTACCAGAGAAAAAAGTTGCATAGGAATGCCAGGGTTGAACCCAGCCCGCTCACCTAAATAGGTGTCGGTATATATAACTGGGGCGTGTAAAACCATAACCAGAGGTCTTGTGACATTTAGATATCTCCTCTTCAATATCCCCGTTACAGCGAGGTGCCGTTCTACACCCACTACTGAATGCTACTACCACCATCTCCACCCACGTCAACTACGTCACTCCTCATAGCACCCAAGCTTGGGCCCATTCTGGGAGGGAAGTAGAGGGTGGGTTCACCTGGCGGCACAGGTCTCTCGCCCAGAAATAGATTTTTCCTTCATCAAAATCCCTTTTCTGGGCTCCACCTGTGCCGCTCCGTGAAATAGTACAAGAGAAATGGTCCCAAAGCTTGGAACTAAAGTCAAAATATCAAAAAACATGGTTTAATATAAATAGTAGATAAGAAATACCAAGTATTCCAATGAATTGAATAATTCCTTATCATAAAGGATAGACGGGTAAGTCAAGAAATTGCAGCAATAATTCCAAACTATGGAAGTACAAAATGAAAGTGCAATATAAAACAATAAACTGTAAGATCAAATAATAATTTATAATCCTGAGGGTAAATACAATCAAAATTCAACTCGTGGAAGAGTAAGACTATTTACAGATATGATAAATATAAGAGTGCACCATAAGGGTGCAGCCCAGGTGAAAAACAAAACCAAAACTAAAGTAGGGACAATAAGTAAGGCAGGTAGGGGGAAAAAGGGGAAGGGTAGAACAAGAGTAAATGGTTATGGATCATGACTCTCAGGAGGAACCACATTCCCTGCTGCCACTGTAGCAAATTTTAGGGCTTCCAAAGGTTTTAAATAGTGGCATTTAAAGACTGCTGGGGACTTCCAGCCTGTATATTTTGTAAGTTCATCAAAATTCATATGGTGAAAGTAATTAATGGATGTAGCTACAGCTCGTATATCGTGAACATGTGGGAATGATGCAGGGTTAGCATGTTTAATGAAATACAGAATCTGTTGTCTGATTCCTTTCAGGGTAATGGTTCCTCCATTCTCTCAAATAAATAAGGGCCCTGCGGACTTATTGGACGTTCTATTCAAATAGGCTTTCAGAGTAGTTACTGGACATAGAGATGGGTCCTGTGGAAGTGGAACAATCTTCCAGGGGGACCATCTGTTCTGAGGGTCCTCATTTTTTGCCAGGAATCTTTTGTCTGGAGAAATTAGAATTTCACCTGACGAGAGAAACTCGATATGACCTGGATCTCTGGACAAAGCTGAAAGTTCTGATATCCTGGCGCCAGATGCTAGGCTCATTAAGAATAAGGTTTTCCTTAATAATGGAATATAATCACAAGACTCGTTAGAAGTGTCAGAAGCCAATTTAAGCACATCATTGAGAAACCAGGAAACTGAACTAGGACGAGTTGATGGTTTCAGTCTGGCACAGGCTCTCGGGATGGACGAGAAGTATGTATCAGTAAGGTCAATATTAAATCCAATTTGGAAAATCTTTTTCAAGGTTGATTTAATTGTGGTAATAGTACTAGCCGCTAGGCCTGATTCAAAAAGAGATCTAAAGAAGGATACCGTTAGGTTCATAGTAATCACCTCAGCCTTTGAGTCCTTTAAAAACTTTGCAAGTTTTTTAACAGCTGAATCCTACTGTCGAAGGGTGGAGTCCCTTTTATCCGATTCTAAAAATATAGGGTATTTTGAGGATCAATATCTGCATCTCTTTGTGCTGCAAATTTCATAAAGTCCATAAAGTTAGGGCACTGAATTCTTGAGGAAGCTAACACACTGCGAGTTTGTACTACTTGTGTTAGGATTGGATTGGGGATCTGTTGAGGGTGGAGACCCAGTTCCACCAGAAGGGGGAACCAGTTGCTCTTGGGCCAGTTGGGGGCTACTAGAGCCACTTGGCCTCTGAAAGTTCTGAGTTTGTCTAGGACCTTCATTAACAGATTTATTGGTGGGAATAGGTAAATTCTATCCCAAGTGTTCCATTCCAATGACATTGCGTCTGTGGCGTAGGCCCAAGGATCCATGTTGGGGGCTACATAGCACTTTAGCTTGTGGTTGGACTCTGTTGCAAACAGGTCTACTTGGAGACCTGGAACTTGAGATAGAATCTATTTGAATGATTTCTGGTCCAACGACCACTCCGACTCTAGCGGGGTTGTTCTCGAAAGTGCGTCTGCCACCACATTCCTTATTCCTGCTAGATGAACCGCTGACAGGTGCCAATGGTTCAATGCTGCCATGGAGAATATTGCTGTCATCACATGGTTTATTGGACCTGACTTGGAACCTCCTCTGTTTATACAGTGGACTATAACTTCGCTGTCTAGAACCAATCTGATATGTTGCTTCCTGGCTGGAGCAAGCTTCTTGAGAGTCAAGAACAATGCCATGGCTTCTAAGACATTGATATGAAATTGGCGAAGTGTTATCGACCATAGTCCCCTGGCCTTCTTGTACTGGGAGTATCCTCCCCAGCCGGTAAGAGAGGCGTCTGTGTGAACGACCAGTTTTGGAGGTGGAAATTTTACCTTAACGGAATTTGCTAGGTTTCTGGCTTTCGTCCATGGCTGAAGTCTCTTCTTCAGAATTGGCGGGATTCGAGCTATTTTGTCTCGCCATTTGTTGTTCGCTTTGGAACGCCATACTCGATTTATATCCTTTAGTCTGGCCTTCAGAACTATGTCTGTAACTGAGGCGAACTGGAGGGCACCCAGGATTCTCTCCTGATTTCTCCTGGATGTCAATTTGTCCTTGAGAAAGCTCTCTGTATTCTTTGCTATTTCTTTCCTTTTGGCTACCGGGAGACACAGTGTGTGTGCGCAGATCCCATTTTAGCCCTAGCCATTGAAACTTCGCTTCCGGGACTAGCCGTGATTTCGCGAAGTTGATCTGAAAACCCAGATGTTGAAGGAACCTCAACACCTTGTTTGTTGCCATCCGGCAGGTTTCGACGCTGTCTGACCAAATGAGCCAGTCGTCCAGGTAAGCTGCTATTTGGATTTCTTGGGTTCATAATTCTTGGATTACTGTTTCTGCTAGTTTGGTGAATATCCTGGGTGCTATGTTGAGTCCAAATGGCATTACTTTGAAAGCATACGCCTGGTTGCCCAGCTTGAAGCCGAGAAACGGACGAAAGTGCCTTGCTATCGGAACGTGATAGTAAGCGTGTGTAAGATCGATAGAGGTGGTGACGGCCCCATGGGGAAGTAAGGTCCGCACCTGAGAGACGGTTAGCATATGGAACTTGTCGCATTGAATGTAAGAATTCAGATGAGACAGATCCAAGATTACTCTTCGCTTGTCTGAGTCTTTCTTTGGCACACTGAACAAGCGACCTTGAAATTTCAAGTGTCTTACCTCCTTTATTGCGTTCTTTTGTAACAGATCTTCTGCATACAGGACTAGTTCTTCCGTTGGATGTTGATGAAAACTGGTTGGTGGAGGGGGCCCTTCTACCCAACTCCACCCCAGACCTTTGGAAATTATGCTGTAAGCCCAATTGCTGAATGTTCAACGGGTTCGAAAAAGATACAATCTTCCTCCCACCTGAGGAGTTTCAATGGTTCGTAGCGGATTTACCTCCCCGGGCTCCGCGGAATCCTCTGCCTCTAGAGAAGACTCTTCCGCTGCCTCTGCTGCGAAAGGTCCCTCTAGCCCCGCTACCCCTGGCGTGTTTGTAACCATGGAACACGCCCTGTGTCTCAAAGGTAGGGTTAAAGGCTGGGGAAGTTGTATAAGAGGTAGATGCAACCTGAACCTGCGGGACCAACATATATTGTTGTTGGGGCTGCGCCTTAGAGGTTGAGGGTCGACTCCCCTGTGAAACCGGGATTGTCTGGACCACTTGTTTGGACTGTTGGCCTTGGAATGACTAGAAAGGCCTCAGTCTCTTCCTCCCTTTAGGTTGGGTACTGGCTTGTTCGAATTTCCGTTTGGGAATGAGACCCCACCGAACCTTGAGGCTCTGATTAACCCTCGCAGCCTCACTAAGGACGTTGTTGACCATGTCTTCAGGGAACAAGTCTGGGCCCCAGATTGAGGCTTTGATGAGTTTGTTAGGCTCATGTCTGATCGATGCCTCAGCCAAGACGTGCTTCCGACATCTACGCTTGGCCAGGATGAAGTCGTATGCGTCAGACAGCAAGGTCTGAAGCAACGACTTGGTCAAAATCTTAAAAAGGGGTTCCTCCTCGTAAGCTAAGGAGGACATTTCCGCCATTGTAGCCGAGTTGATAGATCTACTCAGGCGCGTACGGGCCTCGAACTCGAGCCGTATCAGGGAATCTGGGAGCCTGGGAAGTCTTTCGCTGAACTGTGTAGAAGCACAGTCGGGGCTCAACTTACCTGCTGTGAACGTTGCGGGGCCGTTGGTCCTGCACTCGTGATCCCCCGGGAACAGGAGGGAAGTCAGGTCCGTTTCCCGTAATTGGGGCAACGGTTTGTCCTCGTTCACGGCTTGATGTGCTAGGTCCATCATCTTCGTGGTACAGGGCGTTGGGGTATGCTCCTCTACCACGAACATCGTGTACGAGCTCTTGTGAGGAGTCAACATGGTGTTGACACACTCCCACTCGTTGAGAGTCCGGACCCAGGCTGACTGTGCCTGTTCCTTGGGGTATATGATGGTCTCCTTCGAGACCTTATCCAGCCTCACAAGCGCTTCCTCAGTTAAGTGCGCAAACCCGGGGAAGGGGAATTGGAGACCCGGCGGGTAGAATTCAAAGTCTTCTACCGGCCGGGTGCCACACCCTTCGATGGTTAGCATGCCATCCTTGAAGGGAGAATGTAGAGCCATCCTCCACGGATTGCTCTTAACGAATTCCGGGAGTTTGGAGGCGTCCGGGATAATATGTTGTTGCTGCTGAGGCAGTCCGGAACGCAGGAGATTCTCCATGAGATTCTCCTGGTTCTGCATCCTCTCTGTGAGGGCGCCCATAAAAGAACCAATCTTCTCCATCAATTGGCTCGAGAAGGCCGCTGGGTCGAAGGAGGCTTCCAGGGTCTTGGATTTCGAGTCACTCTTCGCTCTCGACCCAAGAGAGGAAGAAGTCGTTACATCAGAAACCTTAGGAATTCTTGAAGATGAAGACCTAGCCGGTTTGGCTAGTTTGGGAGAGATGGGAGTCTTCGAGAGGGTCTTTCGAATTTGTTTTACTTTAGGGACTACTGGGCATGGCCTGACCCCAGCCACGTGCTTCCCAGTAAATCCCTGAAAGGAAGAAACGGAAGAAGTAGACAAAGACGGACTAAGGATAGGGATCTTAGTCAGTGTACCACCTGCCTCACTTACCTCCCTACTTACGTCTGGTTCGTCCAAGGCCATGGGCTCTAGGTCCAAGTTCATGGGCGCGACGTCTTTTACCGTGTCCCCCAGTCCTTCCTGGTCCTCCGACAGGAGCAAGGATTCCGTTTTGGAGGTGATGATGGGGTCCGCCACTTCCTTGGGGACCGCTGCTGACATCTTCGCGTTAGGATAGATGAGCACGCACATGTCTTCTGAAAGCACATGAGGCTGCTTGGCCTTAACGTTCCGGGCGAACCCGCCAACCCAGATTTTAAGGGTTGACAGGGCGGAACTCTTGGAAGACTGCGAACTCTGAAAGAGAATATTCCGTTACTAATATTCTAAATCCATCGTCGCAAATTAGTATCTATATTAATAAATATCAGAACTCACTCGGATAAACCATCAAGGAGAGGGAGAGGGGAAGAATCTAAATTAGATTATGACCATAGTTAGATTATAGAGCAGATCGACGGAAAAAACCTACCGAATCAGCGGTAAGCACAGACACAAGACCGTAGCAGACCTCACAATTGTCCGGGTGCCACACTAGGAGGTCGCCGACTTGGACAGCACACAAGGCATGGGACCTGCATACCCCGTGTCCTCATGCCTGCTGCAACACCGCCGCACAGGCTGTCATCTGACACCGGACCATCTGTAAGAGAAAAGATACATAAGTATCCCATAGTACGTGAATATCCCGAGGGGATTGCCGGGGGCCCGGGAACTTAAAATTAACTGGAGTGGGTACTGGGGTAATATTCTAAGAATAGAAAAACCGGGGTGGGTACCGGGTTAATGTACTATAAATATAACTAATTAATACCAGTATAAACAATGAATTATAAATTAAATTATGAATTAAATTATGATCATTCACGGACAAAAATATCGTCAAAAGGAGGATATACTATCCCGTCAGAGCCGGGGATGTATATATATATATATAAATTAACTGTAAGATTAGCGTTATTTCCGTTGGCTCCGGGGAGACAACTGAGTTAGACCAGGGGGTCATAACTGACAAGCACTAACAAAACATATAAAGAAGGTTCTCCGGGATAAAAACTGATACAGGCCTACGGGTGTAGGTAAAAATCATGTTACGTACATAACGCGAGAAAACGCAAAAGAGAACCTAACACGCACGCCGTAATCTTCCCGGCCCCCCGGGGGCCAACCAGAGGGGGCGGGGAGAATGACTACAACAAAGCATGGGAATGGTGGAACTCAGCTAAGACCCCAACAGCTGTTCTCGGCTCAGAGGGAGTATGAGGTATCCCTGAGGGGGGATGAGGGGGGGGGGATTGGACGAGTGCACTCGACCAAAACAAACATCTGGTCTCCGAAGTCTCAAGGAGACATGAGGTATCCCTGGGGAGGGATAAGGTAAAGGTGGGGGGAGAAAAACATTAGGTATCCCGGGAGAGGGATAAGGGCATGTGGGGGGATGCACCACACAAGGGGGGGAAGCAGCGAGAACAAGCCAGGGAGGGGTCGAGGTGGTCACGTGGATCCGCGAGCGGACAGGAGTACCAACCTGGTCAACACCATGCGATACCAACATAAACGAATGATCATAACTAACTGGTAAATAACGAAACAGGAATAAATAACTAGGTATGCGGCATGCAGAATAAAGCTAATTAAAGCTAAAATAACGCAGTAAGAGAGGGACGCAGGAGAACATCGGAACAAAATGAATAAAGGAAGTAGGCCTAACTCTCCAGGTTCGGGTAGGTACCGAATAGGAGGGGGGAACTATGACACAAAGGCCGATTAGGTAAGGTGCCGATCAGTAGGATAACAACGTAAAATAACTGTAAACCTGGAGTCCCTCTCCAACCAAAAGGACCTAACTCTTATAAGGGTAATCATGAAAAGAGCAACAATCCTAACATAAAAGGCATCAAAACACAGTGCAAAACTGCCTTCAAGGTACTAAGCCTAGAAGGGTAGCAAGCAAGCCCATACTTAAGATATAGTACATTCCCGTTAAATGAATCACGAAGCTGAAAAAGGCATCGCGTAATGTGACACGGAATTGAGTAAAGGTAAAAAGGTTCGAAACGAGATACAATTAGTATGGAAGACCAATTGCAAAACGTCAAGAACAAGACTGGAAGTAGCGAGACCAACATGGCGTCGAAAGAGTCGGGGCTCCCGACCCGAGAACATGTAAACACTTAAAAATAAAGAAAAATAAAGGCATCGCTACCTCCCAAAAAACTCAAAATCCATAGTTCTAGTACTTAACTTGGAGGAGGAAGCTTGGGTGTGCGACATCTCGACCAAAAAGCACCAAAAAATGCAAAAATGTCACAAGCAAGGGAACGTACGAGATCACAACGAAGATGCTATGAAAGGAGTGACGTAATTGGCGTGGGTGGAGATGGTGGTAGTAGCATTCAGTAGTGGGTGTAGAACGGCACCTCGCTGTAACGGGGATATTGAAGAGGAGATATCTAAATGGCACGAGACCTCTGGTTGTGGTTTTACACGCCCCAGTTATATATACCGACATCTATTTAGGTGAGCGAGCTGGGTTCAACCCTGGCATTCCTATGCAACCTTTTTCTCTGGTAATACATAGCAGTTATATACCTTAGAAATGATGCTAAAGGAGCATTTCACTGGGCGCACATCTGGAGCCCAGAAATGTATATATATATATATATATATATATTATATTTTTTTTTATATATATATATATATATTTTATATATACCATATATAATTTAGAGGAGGAGTGGAAGTTAGCAAAAGAAGATTTTGTTGGGATTGCAAGTGATGTATGTGGCAAGAAGGTTGTTGGAGGCAGCATGAGGAAGGCCAGCGAATGGTGGAATGAAGGAGTGAAGGTAAAAGTGGAAGAGAAAAAGAGGGCTTTTGAAGAATGGCTGCAGAGTAATAGTATAGAGAAGTATGAAAAATATAGAGAGAAAAATGTGGAAGTAAAGCGCAAAGTACGTGAGGCAAAGAGGGCAGCTGACTTGAGGTGGGGTCAGGGACTAGGTCAGTCATATGAAGAGAATAAGAAGAAGTTTTGGAAAGAAGTGAAGAGAGTAAGGAAGGCTGGCGCAAGAATTGAAGAGACAGTGAAAGATGGAAATGGAAGGTTGTTAAAAGGAGAGGAGGCAAGGAAAAGGTGGGCGGAATATTTTGAAAGTTTGCTGAATGTTGAGGATAATAGGGAGGCAGATATAATTGCTGTTCCAGGTGTTGAGGTGCCAGTGATGGGAGATGAGAATGAGAGAGAGATTACAATAGAGGAAGTGAGGAGAGCACTAGATGAAACGAGAGTAGGAAAAGCATCTGGTATGGATGGTGTGAAAGCTGAGATGTTGAAGGAAGGGGGTGTGACTGTACTTGAATGGTTGGTGAGATTGTTTAATATGTGTTTTGTGTTGTCAATGGTACCAGTAGATTGGGTTTGTGCATGTATTGTACCACTATATAAGGGTAAGGGAGATGTGCATGAGTGTTGTAATTCAAGAGGTATTAGTTTGTTGAGTGTACAGTAGTTGGAAAAGTGTATGGTAGAGTATTGATTAATAGGGTTAAGGATAAAACAGAGAATGCAATCTTGGAAGTACAGGGTGGTTTTAGAAGAGGTAGGGGTTGTATGAATCAGATTTTTACAGTTAGGCAGATATGCGAGAAATATTTAGCAAAAGGTAAGGAGGTGTATGTTGCGTTTATGGATCTGGAGAAAGCATATGATAGAGTTGATAGGGAAGCAATGTGGAATGTGATGAGGTTATATGGAGTTGGTGGAAGGTTGTTGCAAGCAGTGAAAAGTTTCTACAAAGGTAGTAAAGCATGTGTTAGAATAGGAAATGAAGTGAGCGATTGGTTTCCGGTGAGAGTGGGGCTGAGACAGCGATGTGTGATGTCGCCGTGGTTGTTTAACTTATATGTTGATGGAGTGGTGAGAGAGGTGAATGCTCAAGTGCTTGGACGAGGATTAAAACTGGTAGACGAGAATGATCATGAATGGTAGGTAAATCAGTTGTTGTTTGCGGATGATACTGTACTGGTAGCAGACACAGAAGGGAAGCTTGACCGACTAGTGACAGAATTTGGAAGGGTGTGTGAGAGAAGGAAGTTGAGAGTTAATGTGGGTAAGAGTAAGGTTATGAGATGTACGAGAAGGGAAGGTGGTGCAAGGTTGAATGTCATGTTGAATGGAGAGTTACTTGAGGAGGTGGATCAGTTCAAGTACTTGGGGTCTGTTGTTGCAGCAAATGGTGGAGTGGAAGCAGATGTACGTCAGAGAGTGAATGAAGGTTGCAAAGTGTTGGGGGCAGTTAAGGGAGTAGAAAATAGAGGGTTGGGCATGAATGTAAAGAGAGTTCTATATGAGAAAGTGATTGTACCAACTGTGATGTATGGATCGGAGTTGTGGGGAATGAAAGTGATGGAGAGACAGAAATTGAATGTGTTTGAGATGAAGTGTCTAAGGAGTATGGCTGGTGTATCTCGAGTAGATTAGGTTAGGAACGAAGTGGTGAGGGTGAGAACGGGTGTAAGAAATGAGTTAGTGGCTAGAGTGGATATGAATGTGTTGAGGTGGTTTGGCCATGTTGAGAGAATGGAAAATGGCTGTCTGCTAAAGAAGGTGATGAATGCAAGAGTTGATGGGAGAAGTACAAGAGGAAGGCCAAGGTTTGGGTGGATGGATGGTGTGAAGAAAGCTCTGGGTGATAGGAGGATAGATGGGAGAGAGGCAAGAGAGCGTGCTAGAAATAGGAATGAATGGCGAGCGATTGTGACGCAGTTCCGGTAGGCCCTGCTGCTTCCTCCGGTGCATTAGATGACCGCGGAGGTAGCAGCAGTAGGGGATTCAGCATTATGAAGCTTCATCTGTGGTGGATAATGTGGGAGGTTGGGCTGTGGCACCTTAGCAGTACCAGCTGAACTCGGCTGAGTCCCTGGTTAGGCTGGAGGAACGTAGAGAGTAGAGGTCCCCTTCTTTGTTTTAGTTTTGTTTCATTGTTGATGTCGGCTACCCCCCAAAATTGGGGGAAGTGCCTTTGGTATATGTATGTATGTATTATATATATACAGTATATATATATATATATATATATATATATATGTATGTATATATGTATGCATGTATGTATATATATGATATATATATATATATATATATATGTATATATATGTATATATGAATATATATATATATTATATATATATATATATATATGTATATATGAATATATATATACAGTATATATTTATATATATATATGTATATATATATATATATATATATATCATATATATTATATATCATATATATTATACATATATATATATATATATATATATATATATATATATTTATATATACAATATATATATATGTATATATATTTCTATTTATATATACACTATATATCATATATATTATACATATATTTATATATCTATATATATATATATATATATGTATATATATATATATATATATATATATATATATATATATATATATATGTATATATGTGTGTGTATGTAATAATATATATACATATATATATATATATATATATATATATATATATTCATATATATTTATATATATGTATATATTTAAATATATACGCATATATACATTTAAATTTATATTTATATGTATATATATATTTATATATATATATATATGTGTGTGTGTGTGTGTGTGTGTATTTGTATATGTATAAATATATATACAGTATATACTCCCCATAAATATGTAATAAAGTAACTGCACTCACCGATTCAGATGTTAGAGTGGAAACCAATTTGTAGCAGACAGGACAGTTGTCCGGATGCCAAACAGCTAGGTCATCCACTTGAAGAGAGTAGTGAGCGTGCGAACGACACACATTATGGCCGCAGGATTGGTGGAGAACAGCGACACATGCCGTCATCGCACAGCGGACAGTCTGTAAGATAAATGATACGTGAGTTTCTTAAAGGAAAGCAATTAGGGGCCGAAGGTCCCAGTGCTTAAATATTATAAAAGTTACTATCATGATATAAAAGTTGAATATATATAGCTGTAATTATCCCGAATGAAAGCAAAGGAAGGGCAACGGGGCCTGAATGCTGTAACTCTATATATATATATATATATATATATATATATATATATATATATATATATATATATATATATATATATATATATATATATATTCAACCCATGATAAAACTATCCATAAAGTGCCTAACATATGAATGAAGGCAAAAAGGGGACCCGGGGGGGGTCTGGGGGTTATAAGTCATATATCAAATAAATGATAAAAATTATTCATATATAATGCCTTAATAATTGAATGAAGGCAAATTAGGGGATCCCCCAGGGGACCCCGGTGTTTAAAAAATCAAATAAAAGCTTTACTTGATTATAAAATTATTAAATCAAATTAAATTAATGAATTAAATTAAGTCAAACCTTATTCGTGATCATATCATGGAAGGCAAGGTCGAGAACTAGGATCGTATATAATAGATAAAAGTGACTAAAATATAAAGGGAATCCAAGTAATAATGAATAACGTTGGCTCCGGGGCTCAACTAAAAAACTCGACCGAATGGTAATGAATAAAAGCTACTCCCGGGGATCCCGTAATGGAAGTCTTTAAACATATATATATATATATCTATATGAGGTCCGTGAGGTGCGTGACAGAGGGGGGGGGGATCTTAAAAGGGTCCGTGAAGTGCGGGACCAAGCGGGAGAAGCCCGTACACAACTTAATATTAAATAACCTAACAAGGTATCACGGAACGAGTCGAGACTCCCTGCCGATCGTCGGCCAAACGAGCGACGGAAAGAAACGACTACGACCGGGTAGAGTAGTGGGGAAACGTAATGTACGTTAATGAATAATAATAGAATGCCTCACAGAACAACGGGAAACCGCTCGTGCAAAGCGGATGCCCCCGGGAGGAGAACATAGGCGCTTATAAGATATCGGCGGGAGGAGGCTAGGAGTAGGTAGGCTCCGAGACGATATCAGGTATACCAACCTGCCAGACCCACGAGAGATATGATCACGTGGAAAAGTTAAAAACACTATAAAAAACATAACACATGGTAAATAAGAGAGGAAGGCATGTTGGATGATAATAACAATAATAAAATTAGCTATAAATCAATCGTAAAACAAACGAGGGCGCGAACAAGAGACAGAAAAGAACAAGCCTGACGGCGCTAGGAGTAGGCAGGGCTACCAACAGAACACAGGGTCAGTGAAGTGCTAACAAAATGAAAACTAAATTGTAATAACTGACTCATGAAAGCCCCTCGAACTAATGCAATCCTACAAATGACGTTAAAATAGTAAGCGAGTTCGTGGCGTGCGAACGTAAATAAGCTAAGATATGATATGTGGAAAAGAACGCCGATGGCGATCAGGCATGCCAACCTCCAATATACGCACATGAATATGAAATAACTGTTATCATAAAACAGGACAATATAAAATTGATACGGTGTGTGAACCGTGGAGATCCATAAAGTTCACAACGAGAAACAATCAGTATGGAGGACTAATTGAGAATCGTTAGAACGAACGAGAGAGAGAGAGGAAGGAGCCTGTACCGAGGGAGACCCAGCAAGGTCGTGAATAAAAACTGAATAATATAAACAAAAACGGACAAGGCCCCCTCCAAAATCTCAAAACTCATAGCTCTGGTACTTAACTTAGATGTAGTGACAGTGGAGTCTGACATCTTGAGGTAAATCCAGAGAAAAACAGCGAAATTTACACACAACACAAAGTATTGTTAACAAACTGCATTCTATAAAAGGAGTGACAACACTGGCGTGGGTTGGTTAGTAGTAGTACGAGGTTGAACGGCGCCTCGCTGTTCGGGGATTTTGACAGGAGACATCTAAATGGTGCGAGGCCTCTGGTTGTGATTTATCGCGCCCCAGTATTATATCGACACCTTATACAGGTGAGCGAGCTGGGTTCAACCTGGAATTCCCATGCAATTTTTTCTCTGGTAATATATAGCAGTTATATACCTTAGAAATGGTGCTATAGGAGCATTTCACTGGGCGACACGGGTCGGAGCCCAGATATATATATATATATATATATATATATATATATATATATATATATATATATGTATACTGTCTATATATATATATATATATATATATATATATTTGTATATGGTATATGTATATATACGTACTTATATATGTGTATATATACGTACTATATATATGTATATATATATATATATATATATATGTATTTATATATGTTTATATATATATTATATTTATAGATATATACATATATATACACAGTATATATATATATATATATATATATATATACGTATATATATTTATATTTATGTACAGTGGAACCTCTACATCCGAACGTATCTACATCCGAATTTTCCAACATCCGAAGTAAAATTCGAGCAAATTTTTGACTCTCCACCCGAATTTTATTTCGACACACGAAGTAAGCAATTTTCGTCGTACGGTTGTATCCGAATTTTTCGACACGCGAAGTACAATTCGAACACGTTCCGACTCTACACCCGAATGTTTTTTTTCGACACCCGAGGTAAACAATACTCGTACGCGTAGTCGGTGCTCATAGCGCCTGAAGTGTTTTTTATTTCCGCCGATAGAAGGCAGCACATCGACCTCGGAGGGACGCTCAATTAGCGGGTCTTGGGTCAGTCCTCTGTTCTCGTTGGCTTCTTGCGGTTGTGCTCTGTGCGTTCTGCTATTAACTCTGTTTTAATCGTGATTTACGTGCATCCTTTAACGGTAATTTACGTAAATCATGGGTCCTAAAAGGCTTAGTTTTGCCAGTGGTAGTGGTAGTGGTGAGAAAAGGAAGAAGGAAATGCTTTCTTTAGAAATTAAGCAGGAAATTATTGAAAAACATGAGCGTGGCGTCCGCGTAAGTGAACTTGCTAAACAGTATGGCCGTAATATGTCGACGATCTCGACAATCCTTAAACAGAAGGAAGCTATTAAAGCAGTGAAACCTTCTAAGGGGATCACCATAATTTCCAAACGCCGTACCCCTATCATAGAAGAGATGGAACGACTTCTACTAGTGTGGATTAAGGATAGAGAGATCGTTGGCAACACCATCACCGAGACCGTTATCTACGAGAAGGCGCACGCATTCTTTACGGACTTGAAGGAGGAGAGCTCTGGGGGTCATGCTGGGGAGAGTTCAACCGAGCCTTCCTCAGATGA